>NW_021636254.1:0-214510 GCF_004799145.2 Neltuma alba | reverse complement strand
GCTTTGATGATCGGTCATTGCCGCCATCAAGGCACTAGAGCTCAAGCGACTGCTGGGCTGATGAGAGTATTTGGTTTTTGTTTAAAAAAAAAAAGAGAAATATGATCATTTTAGCAAATTTGTAAATCCCAATTTGGTCACCTGTACATAAATTGGGATTTGATGTTTATTGTTTAAGTGATCATTTGGGGGTATTCAAGTTTAAGTGTCATTTTTTTTCTTCTGAAGTCTATGCATTATACAATCCTTAATATAAGAGGAGTATTGAATAAATTTTAGGGAGAATTAGAGAGAAGGACCAAGAGGGAGTGATATTCATAAGAGAAGATTATAAAAATCAAAATACTTAAAAGGACCAAATATTCAAATATATAAAAATGTCATACTGTCTATCAAACCTCCTACTTTTTCTCCTATATTTCTTCCTACATTTGATTTTTAAAAGCAATACGAATAATCAATTTCGCTCAGTTAACCTTGATTCCTCTTAATGTTTACAATCTGCGTGGAAATCAATTAAAAAAACTGCAAACAATGTTCAGTGACGTAAAAATTAAAGTTTCATCTTTTATAAAAAAATTAAAATTTTATTTTTAAAACCATCACAGATTTTAATTGCAAATAAAAGTTATATAATTTTACTAAAATTTATATTATTATATAAACTATCATATATACGATTTTAAAAATTATATAAAAATTTGTTTAATTTATTTTTTATTTTGTAAGAAATTTATATCAGATTTAAAAATAAAAAATTCATGTAATGATAAGAAATTTTAAAAATTTTGGGTAATCTATTATAATTTCATAAGACCCTCCTTAAATCATTTAACAAAGGCCACCTAATTGTATGATATATTAATATAAACAAAATGTAAAATATAGAAAAAAAATTAACAAATATAAAAGTAATCGTATTTACCTTAAAAGAATTACAACAAGGGGATATATCCCTAAACAATAATTTGTTTGTATAATAAACTAATTTTAAAGATGTTAAAATTTCGAATTAGTAGATTAAGATATTAAAAAAGCATCATTCTCCATACAAAGAAAAAGAAGAAAAACCTTATTAGCATTTGTTTATATTATGATTTATTATAGGATTTATTGAAATTTTGTAGTGACAATATTTTTTATTACAATTAAGAATTATCTAATAAAGGCAATCATGGTTACAAGTTTTGCATAATATTGTAATAGATTATCTGAATTCTTAATATTTCTTAACATTGCATGAATCGTTTTATTTCTAAATCTGATATAAATTTCTTATAAAATAAAAAATAAATTATACAATTTTTTCTTTGAATTTTTTAAAATTGTGTATATAATAAATTATATAATAATCCAAATTTTTGCTAATTTTTTTGACGCAACTTGTAAACTTTTGAGAGGAACTAGGTTTAATATAGTGAATTTTATTAACATGTATTATTTTAAAAAATAAAATTGTAGGAGGAATATAGAAGGTTTGAATAGGACAGTATAGTATTTTAAATTTATATCTAAATATTTGGTCCTCTTAAATAATTTAACTTTTATGATCCTCTTTGATAAATATCACTCCCTATCGGTCCTTCTTTCTAATTCTCCTTAAATTTTATGCATGCATGTACAGATGATAAAAATGGAGATTATGGAAAAACAATGATTATGGGTAAAATTAAAAACAGTGAGATGCCAAAAAGCGAAGCAATTTAATGACAGCTAAATTCTCAAAGAAAATGAAAAAATGAATTGTAAATACTGATTTAGATCATTGTAAAGGAAGATCTCAATTTTAGATTGAAATTTTTATTTAAAATTTAAATATCTTATTTAATATTTTTTTATCTGAAATATCTTATTTAAGATTAAGACTTCTGGATTACCGTTTGTTTGAATTATATTTATTTTTTGAAATTTTTTTTTAACATGTGAGCTATCTGAGCTGTCATTGAAAATATTGATCTTTTGGACTTATCATTGTATAGGGTATTTACATAATTAATTCTCAATTCTGGAAATCACAAAGTAACTTCCAGAAACTTTCGTACGCTTTAACGGGAAATAGTTAATCTGGATCAGGTGAGGTCTCTAACAACTAACAATATTTTTATTTTTTTTTAATTTTTTTGCCAAACTTATGTTGGAGCCCATCACAGCAATAAGCATCTAACCTTTTTAATATTTTTCATATATAATTTTTTTATAACAAATTTATTGTTCTAGGAAATGTCAGTTATAAAATTATCCCTATTTTGAATTTGTATATATTAAATAAAAAATTATTTACAATATAAAAAATAGTAAATTGAATCTGGATAATCAATTTAATGGTTTTTATTACGATAAGTACTCCATGCTTGAAATCCTAGAAGTTGAATACCGAATCTTGAAAACTTTACTTTAAAGGAGTTGTTTTGGTGTTAGGCTATAAAGCATATTATTTGTTTGTGGGCGCGAAGCACAAGTGAAATATTGTGGGCAAAAAAAACAAATGTACAAGTGAAACACTGAGAGAGATCTTTGATGAAAAATAAAAAGAACAATATTTAAGAGGGATCAAGATAATATCCCATTTTATCTTTTTATTCTTTTACCCCGAAACATACATACTAATTGAACTTCAACATTTGTACTGTGGTCTTTCTCAATAATAGTTCTACTGGCCGATCCAAAACAGGGTAAATGAGGGGCTGTCGAAGATTCGAAGATTAGCATTAGGTTTGTGCCTCTCAACTTGTTGGTGGCTTGGGACATGCTATCCAGGATAGCCGTAGCATGTTCAAAAATTCTCTCAGTCCTCCCTTCCCCATTTGCATGAACAACTTCATTTCGATTTCGCCATATAAGCCAACAAATGATTATGAATAAACCCTTCCAGTAGCACCCATCTCCTCTCAATTTGTTTTTGATGTTTAGTCGAAGACCCTGATTATGAGAGAGAAAGCGGTCATGTAGAGAAGGACAGATAGCCGACATCCATATCAACTTAAACGTATATACATACAGTCTCTGAGAGCATGGAGCGTATCCTCAGGATGAACTTTACATCTATCACAGATGCCATTAGGATGTAGACGGCGACTAAAATGAAACCATTCGTGATAAGGTGCTCATGAGATATCAACCAAGCAAAAGTCTTACATCTTTGAGGAATGCGGGCCTTCCAAATATCATCCAGCCCCCTAAATTATTCCTGGCAATCGGGTTTAAGCTATTATAAGCGGATTTAACAGAAAATGTGGGTATTATATATTGTTGTTCATTTTAATCTTTTTTTTTTTCTAATGTACATTAATTTCTCAGCTTCAACAAATAGGGAAGAATGGTCACGAAGAGTGTCACGACTCGTTTGAAACACAATATAAAATCAAATTAAAATAAATAAAATAAGTAACTTTATGAAGGAGAAATAAGATTATATTTTCTTTCTTTTTTTAATTTTCATTATTTTCACTCAACTAAATAAAATAAAATAAAAAAATTAGAGAAAAATACCTGTTGAATTTTAGAAAGACAAATAGGTAATGTCAACAACTCTTATAATAGTTTTAACAACTTTTATAATGATTTTGACAGGTTAAAATATGTTAAAATCATCTATTTTGTCATCTTAAATTCAATAGGTATTTTTTGTCATTTTTTTTGGATAAAAATGATTTAATTTATTTTTGTAACATATCAAACACAATTACTTATTTTTTAAAATATTATTTATATTTTCATCCTTATAATTATTCATGCTCTTATTCTTACAGAACTTATTTTTAAAATTAAAACCAAATTAAAGGAAACATAGATAAATTGTTCACATTGTGCCAAGAATCGTCTCCAATAATTTTAACGTGAAAATTTCAGTAGTCTTGGAATTTCACGTCAATTAATTTAATAAACATTAAAACAATAAAAAGTATCTCATTTCTTTTTATTTGAATCTTCGCTCTATTTTATACATTTTTTTATTAACTAATCATCCTTCCAAATTGGTTGTAGATTTTTTAAGTGCAGTCACAAGGGGGTAATGTACAAAGTAACTTCGCATTTTTATTATTGCTTTTCAAAACATACAAAAGAGAAGTTCTTACAAATCATGTATGTTTATTTTATCTCTTTTTGTTTGATTTTTTTTGGTTCATAATTAGCGCTTCTTTATACTGTATTTACTTTACTTCTTTTGAATTTTAATGTCCAAAGTAAGTTACTTACGAGTCTTTGTTCTCTACAACGAATGAGTTGACTAAAAACAAAGCTAACTTTCATAGACTTAACCGTTTCCGTGTGACTTCTGAAAAAGTTTTATTGCATAATTACGAAATCACCTTGAGACTTTCTCCCAAATTTCTTAAAGGCCTTCACCCAAAACTTAATTAATAGAAAAAAAGAAATGATTCAAATTTAATAAGTGCATGATGGCCAATTATATAAACCTATATACTTTTAAGTTGAAATTAGTCACGCTTCAAGAATAGGGAAGATATAATAAGTAGGCACGAATACAAGTTCTTCAAGGTCATGGGAAGAATTTTCAAAGAAAATTATAGTTAATACAAAATGACAGGCCAGTGACTTTAGTTTGCGTACACTTTAATATTCTCAACAAGATTTAGATATAAATTAACCACTGTTTTAGTTTTATTTATAAGTCAATGTCGTGCCAAAGAAAATCTTAAAACTTATTAATTTATATTCAAAATTAAGTAGGTTTTCAACTTTACCACCATCAAATATATACATAGTTTAAAGGCCCTTTGTGCCAAGAAATTCTCACTGAAAGAGTACTGCAAGAAGAGATCACTCCCTCTTAAGCCATTTGATAAAAGGAATAATGCTTGTTAGAGAGCAAAAGCACCAAAAGATGGGAGCAAGAGGCAAAACTAATAAATACGTACAAAACATTTAATTCGCCATATGAACTTGGAAGTGATGGAATATTCTTGAAAATACCCGGTTTCCTTTTCAGGTTCAGTGTTTCTGTCTGTCACTAGTTTTCAAAAGCAAAGCTATAACTTTTACTTTATTTTACTTTGAACAAGCACATCACTATATCAGCTTTTTGCAAGGCCTCTAGCTGTGACATGTGTAGCCCTACTACAAATTATGCAATTTTTGTCTGTCCTAGAAACTCATTTTTATCTGTTTAGAGAGAGACGTGACTGAAAAAATATAAATAAGAGTTATATATATATATATATATATATATATATATTCATCTGTATATAACAGACAAGTATGAGGCCGTAATGAATATACAGCTTCATACTCGTCTGTTCCATAGGAAGTATGGTACGAAAATGAACCTGCATGTAGTAGCGTAGCATCAGGAAGGAAACCTTCTTTTGATTCTACAGAAAGAAATCCAAATAATATGAGAAGAGTGGACTATTATAAGCATTGCTGATTGATTGAACAATGAGCCCTTCTGCTTTCCAAAATAAGTACAGAACAACTGAACGCACAGAATCAGGGGATGAGATTGAAACTAACAAAATATAAGATTTAATTTCATTGACATGCTTAACATGGGATATATAAATTGTTGTCTGTTAGAAAATGATGTAGAAATAATATCCATATATATTGAATGGAGGCTGGGTCCGGTTGTTTTTAATTTTAATTGTAATATATAACAGTTGAAGAATTAGTTTTTATTTAGCCCTGTAGGCATGGAAGAACACGATAAGAGAAAGATCAATCATAATTAAGCATATACATATATATATATAGTTACCTATCCAGCCACAATCTCAACCAGATAATTAAATTGGCAGCATGAGTGAGAGCCTTCCCTCCACTTTTGCAGTCGTTACTGGGTGATGCTTTTGTGCTCAAGCTCTTCAAATGCTTTCTGATAACTCTCAAATTGCTTCCTCACATGTGAAGGATCTACTCTATGGAACACTGGCATAACAAGGTGACCTTGTTACGTTCTTGGAGCACTCTAATACTCCTTCAGTCCTTAATATATGACCCAATTGTTGAGTTGGTTTGTTTAAATATAAGACCATTTCTGTATTTATCAATTTTCTCTAAATTACCCCTATGGATACTCCCTCAACTATAATCAAGTAGAAGAGACAGAGAGGGGGTATTAAGAAAGATAATTATGGTGTTTTAGAAAAATGTGTCACATTTCTTATAATCAACTAATTTACCTAACTTTCTTAATATAATGAATTAGTTAAATAGATCTTATATCAAGGACCGGAAGAGTGTTTCTGTAAGCTCCTTCAAGCACTACGTGGAAGATGTGTTAATAATTGGGGGATATTAAATGCCCTTGCGCATATAATAAAAACATCTCAACTTAAAAGATCGAGATATGGGTATATAGGAACATTTAATATTATAATCAAGTCTTTGCATGGATTTGTTCAAAATCAACAAAATCATATACTTGTGAAATATTTCATCCAGTAAAAGTTACATCAAGTAACAAACGCATCCACTAAATGCCAATGGATCATAGAGTATCCCAGAAAATTAAGATTTGTAAGTCGCTGTTTCTTCCATCAGCTTCTTATGTCTTCTTTAACTGACGAGATATCGATATTCATCCTTGATATTCGCAAAGCTTTCCCAGCAACTTCAGTAATTTGATCTGCCATTACGACATAGAAGAGATGAAATTCCAATCCTTAATTATGATGTGGGATTGGGGGAGGGAACCCCAAGAGTTGCAAAACATTCACAATCATTCTTTCTCCTTTTCTCTTTCCCCGAAAAAAAAATCAAAGTTTAAGCGAGTTAAATTTCAGTTTTCATTAGACTAGTATGCCTTTACTTGGGTTTTGGCATACACACAATTAGAATAAAATTTAAAATTTTTTAAATTAAAACCTATGAATAAATCTTTGGGCTTTGCTTAGCATGCGCTAATCATGAAGATTTTTTCAACTGTTCAAAAATACTTGGCTGCTATAAACTGACCATGTTGGACGAATTGAAGTAATTTACATTCCATTTACGGATGTGCCTAATAAAATGAAACTCTATATATATATGTATGTATGTATGTATATGTTATATCCAATGTTAGTATGTCTCTCTAGCCCATTGGAATTAATATAACTAGGTTTTGTATAATACAATGAACAGGCCAATAAATAAATGATGCATTTCAAAAGAAGTTATGAATTAAGACGAGAATACTGTGCAAAACAATTTCTTACTGTGTTCACTCAATAATGAAAATTCAAAAGAAAAAAAGAGAGAGTAGTAAACAGCAAAGTATGCTCTAACCATTCAAAGGGACAAGTTTGAGAGAAAATTAAAGGATCGATAAGAAAGATATTAAGTTCAATTCATTATTCGATTAAAATTATTTACGTCATAAGGCACGCTTTTTCGCTTCAATAATCCAGTCATGTTGTTATAAAGAAAATGAATTTCAGATATCCACTAGGAAGAAATTCAGCTCAGTGTAAAACCCTTGATGAGCTATTACGTGCATACATATATAGATATATATTTTGAATAAAAAGAAAAATCAAATGACATTAAGAAGTAATAACAGCTACAAAGTTCTAATAAATTGAGGGAAAATAAAAACATCTCTAAACCTATTGCATGCATATATACACATATATAGCTACATGATTTGATAATAAAAAAATTGATGTCATTACCGTATAAAAGAAGAAAGCAATTCTCAAGGAAAAGAACGCTGAGAATCAATGATGATGACTACTTTATTTTTAATTCTTTCGGAACCGACAGATCAATTGGACGCAATTTACATATATTTTGTATTTTGTGGCAATTTACATGTGGTTTAGCCACCATTGATATCCGTTATGTGTTTAGAAACTAATGCTTATAATTGAAAGATTATAAAAATAAAAAAATACAAAGACCTAATTAAAAATCAAGTGAAGTTACATGAACTTACATTTTAATTTTTTGAAGACTTCGAAAGTGGAAACTAAGATTAAAACAAATAAAGAAGACTGAGATTTATTTTAAGACCGGAAGACAGTAGTCAAATATGCCTCTAGCTTATCATTTATTGAAGAAAATATACTGTCGTAACTTGTAATCGAAAGAAAATGTATTACTGTTTTGGTCGTTTTCTTGAAGGAAAAGATGAAATTGAAGTGAGGGAATACTTCTGAAAATGCATGGTTGCTTTACAGGTTCGGGTAGTCTCTCACTCTTTGCTTAATCCCATTTCGTTGTATTATGATGCATATCCATGGTATCAAATGTTAAATTTATACCGTCCAATATTAAATCCCAGCAATGAACTGTTAAACTCAATCTAATTGCCTGAAGCAAAGGTGGGATGTGACCTAGCATATGGGTAGAATTTAAAGAGTTTAAATTTAAATTAAACTATCTTGATACACGCACACGCACATATATATGTGTATGCATGTGTGTATGTACAAAGGTTATTTATCCCAAATGAGTTCAATAAAAATCAAATCTGACTCGATGCTCCATAGTACTAAACATCATAGGAATGCATAAAAAAATAAAAAAAATTTATACCAACATTCCTTTTTAAGGATTTAATATATTGATAGGTTAAAAAAATTTTATGTTTTGCAGTTCTTCCTCCTCCTCCTCATCATCATTTTACATAATCACATCTAAATATCTATCTTACTATATTTTAATGTATCTTTTTCTCTGTTGCAATAGAATAATTAATTTCAATAACATTATATATGACAGCCGCGGTGCAGTTGAAACTGTTACCACTGTCTTAATTTAACCTTTTAATTTATTCATTTGTCTTAATTCCCTTCTAACTTTTGTATGCTAGTTTCTCGTAGCATTTCATTGTTGCTTTTAAATTCATTCTTTATCGGAATTTTATTCATTTAATTTGGATCACATGAACCATGCTAATTTTTCATATAGCAGACGCGAAGATTTTAGGGTATTTTTAATCAAATGCAACTTTGAGGATTCGCAATATTTTCAGAACTGTGGTAATACTTTTTTTTCAGAGCAAGATGATCGGATGACTTGAACCAGATCCAATTTTTAGGCTCCTGATTATGAGTGTAATGGAGGCAGCCTTGTGAATATATATATATATATATATATATATATATATAGATGAAATGAAAATGATGCAGCCATCAGTGATAAGCATTGAAAAGGAAAAGTTAAGAGAGGATGTTAGTGTTCAAAATCAAACCTGTGGTTTCTTCTTCTCATATTCTTCAGATGCTTTCTAGTGATTATATTTCCAGACTGCTTCTTTGCAGGCCGATTGCACTTTTGACAGGCCGATTGCGTTGCATTAGAGCTACGATGTGGATGCAATAACGCCAATTGAATTTGTTTGATGTAATTTTGATATTCAACTGCAGATGTCGGGCACACCCCACACTCTTTGATCGCTACTGTTGTTTCATCATCATAAGGCGAAAAGGCTGTGAATTCAAATTGAAGCAATAATGGATGATAGGTAGTGTTGCTTTGAGCTTCTCTTTTCTTTTCTTCAATTGTCCTTTGCACCTCTCCCCATGACTCTGCATCGTACCAAAGACAAACATGATATGACAACCGAGACACATGAAAAGACTCGCCTGGGGACATGTAAGCATATTGTCCATCAATAAACAATTTGGCACCAATTGTAGTCCACGATCGTGATCCATAAATCACGGCAAAAAATGAAAGCGCCATCCCAAGGTTGTGGAATCGAGCTGAGATCCACAGTCACCAAAGACTGTGTAGTCCTATACATGACCCACTCCGCAACTCTTCCTCCTGGATATTCCATTTGAGCCCGGTAATGAATGTCTTTGTTATTATTCATGTGAAGTAGCACTTTGGCCTCAACAGCTTTGATTGACTGCCCATCCAACTTCATGCAATTTCCGAAACTGAAGTTATCATAATAATACCCTTTTCCTTCTATATCTTCACTCATTAAAGGTGAATGTAAGGTCTCAAGGGACCAGCAGTCATTGGCTTCCAGTGTACAGATAGAGGGAGGGAGTTGTGGTAGGGACAGAAGCCTTTTGCATCCATCTAAGGTGAGACATTGCAGGCTTGAAAGATGTTTGATGCTTAAAGGCAAGGTCTCTATATTACTCCTCGAGAGATCTAACTGACTTAATGACGACAACAAGCTGATGTTGTCAGGCACTTCAAATAATTCACTACAACCCCTCAGCACTAGAGCTTCCAAAGCACGCATCTCATCAAATATGGAACGTAGATTTGATGCTAGCTTATTACAATAATCTGCATGAAGGCGTTGGAGGGTGTGCTTGTCAACCAATTTGTGAAGACTTGTCACCCCTTCGCATCTTTCTAGGTCCAAAAAATAAATTTTGCTGAGACATCCGCTTGATGAGGACAACTCACCATTGATGGCTGTTCCACAAAGCATCAATTCAAACAAATTATATTCTGAGGTCACTGAAAATTCGCATAGTCCTGAGCATCCCGTCAAGTTGAGCATACTTAGTGATTTGAGATGGGTGTTGCTCGTAAGGCTGGTAAGGGCTTTGCAACCACTTAGCAATAATCCACGAAGGCTATGGAGAGATAAAATAGAGGGATGAACACTCTGCAATTTTGAACAACCATGAAGATAAACTTCTGCAAGATGTATGGCCTTGGAAAAATTTGGGAGCTCAGTCAAGTCTTTTGATTCATGAAGATCAATTTTGGTTAAATTCACAAGATTCTGTAAAAAAAAATAATAAACAAATTACATGGTAAGATTGGCGGCAAAAATAAAAATAATTACACTCTCTTATCTTTTTTTTAATAAGACCTTGTTAGCAATTTTATTTACAAAATTAGCAATGTCAAAAAGTATTACAAAATTTTTTAAAATTACACTTAACCAATAATCTATATAAATATTAGTGTGATGGTGAAAGGGAAATGCGTTTTCTAGAATGGGTTGTCAATCTTTTATTAAATTTTCTAAGAGATTTTAAGGACCAATAGGTAAAAATTTATAAATGATACTGAAGAGAGGGTGCATATATAATAAAATTTTTCCAACTAGTGTATTAATAATATTTTATAAGAGAAAAAAGTATAAAATGTACCTGCTCTCCATCCCAGAGTTTTGTCAAATTGCTGTTGGGCATTTTTATTTCAACAAGATTTTCTCCATTGAATGTTGTTGGCAAGGACTTTAAAGGGCATCCCACCCAATCCAATAGCATGAGATTTCTTGGCAAAAGCTTCATACTAGAAGCATTTAACTTGTTGCTAAGCTGACCATTCAAATTTCCATAAAACCTAAGAAATTTCAGATTGGGCATTGAACGAAAGGCTTTAATAATTACATCCATCTCTTCAACTTCTGAAAGGTTCATAATCATGCCTTCAATACTTCCCTAGCAAACAAAAAATACTAATAGTAATAAAAATATTATCTAAATCAAATAGGAATTTGGAATTTAACAATCTTTTTAATTAAAAAAAAAAGTAAAAATTTCATTCTTACCATACTTTTCTTCAATATCGCAGAACCTTTCTTGAAAATCCAAAATATCTTGCACCATGTAGGATATTTTAATGATTCTTCACGAACAATTTGTTTACCCATTTCTTTTATCAGATTGTGCATACATATTCTTCCTCTATAAACAATATCTAAAAGAGCTTTATCTTCAAGACTTGTCAATCCAATCTCGGTTGAATAACCACATCCATCTAACAATTTTTTATGTGCTTAACATGTACATCATAATAATTGAAAAAACATGCGATATGCAAGAAAATATTTTTCTCTTCCTCATCAAGTCCTTCAAAACTCAATTTGAGGATATCGTTAACTTTTAAACAGGGTAATTTTTGAAGCTTTACCAGTTGGCTTTCCCATGCTTCTTGATTTTTGCCATGCAAGAAGGAGCCTAAAACCTTTAGGGCCAGTGGATTTCCACCTGCATATTCAGTCACTTTTTCTGCTAGCACCTTTATCTTTGGGCCATCATATCCTTTTTTGAAGGCATTCAAGGCGAAAAGTTGAAAAGCTTCATCAGGATTCAAACAATGAAGCGCATATATATCATCCACTTCATTACCAAGTATTTGCTTATCTCTGGTTGTTATCAAAATTTTACTACCTGATCCAAATTCAAGTCCTCGGACTAGATTTTCTATTTGCTCAAGATCATCAACATCATCAAGCACAATGAAAACTTTTTTCCTACCAAGCCTACTTATGGTACAAGGATATATTGCATTGCGAATGTGAGATTCTTTATCCCCTAATAACCTCCAAACAATTTTTTCCCTCAAAGCATCTATTCCATGTTTCTTTGATTCTTCCCTTACATTAGCCAAAAAGCAAGACCCTTCATATGTAAAATGCAATTTGTTAAACAATGCTTTTGCAAGAGTTGTTTTGCCCAAACCGCCCATGCCCCAAATTCCAATGAATTGGCAGCCACCGTTGTTTGAACCTTTGTCCAACAATGATTCTACATCTGCCATTCTTTTGTGAATTCCAATCAAGCCTTTTAGATAATCTTCACTTTGATGCCTAGGGCCCAACTTTTGTATGACACAATTCACTATTTCTTTAATTAGCTCAGCTTCATCCCTACACACCATTGAAAAAATAAAGAGGCACCAAATTTAATTCCACATTATCTATTCATTTCAAATTTTGAACTATTCCTAACGACATGTAACTATGAAGATTCGCCAATTTTTAAAATTTGTTATAATATTTTTTTTGAGAAATATTACTTATATTAGATGGCATAACTATGTGTGTGTATCAGAAAGATCATTATAACCATATATCCCTCCGGTCGTTAATATAAAACCTAATTGTTGAGTTGATCATGACTCTAAATATAAGACTTATTGCTCATATTTATAAAATTTTTCTAAATTATCCTTGTTGATATTTTCTCAATCATAATCAAGCAAGAGAGGGAAAGAGGATATTAAAGACAATAATTGTGATGTTTTAAAAAAATGTCATTTTTTTATAATTAATTAGCTTATCTAACTTTTTTTTTTAACCAGAAGCCTAACTTTTTAAATCTAAATCAGTTAAATATAAGGACCGAAGGAATTTATATACAAGTTACCTATCGAAGCTACAATGCCACCCAGATAAATTGGCGGCATGAGTGAGAGCCTCCCTCCACTTTTGCAGCTGGTGCTTATTGATGCTGCTTTTGCGCTCATGTTCTTCAAATGCTTTGTGGTAACTCCCACATTGCTTCCTCACATATGAAGGATCTACTCTATAGAACACTGGCATAACAAGGAGACCTTGATCATTTTTGGAGCACTCTAATATTTTTGCAAGCTCCGTCAAGCACCACGTGGAAGATGCATAGTTTTCTGAGAAGATCACAAGGAACAGAGTTGAATCTTCAATGGCTTTCTCAAGAGATAGCCATACCCCATCTCCTCTCTCAAGTCTATAGTCGATGTATGTATCTATTTGGTTTCTGCGAAGAGCTTCATGAAGGTGGCTTGTGAAGTTGAAGCGGGTGTCCTCACCTCTGAAACTAATAAAAACATCATATTTCTTTGGAGATTGAGGAGATGGAGCAGCGGAAGAAGATGAGGCCATATCAAATTGCTTGGCTACTATAAGCAAATGACAAGAGAACTGCGACTGCTTTCAATTCAGATTCAAGAACGATTGGTAATAGGAAACAAAGCGGTCTTAGAGGAAGATATATAAGATTTTAGCGGAGTAGATTGAGTCAACCAAGTCAATAAAAATTGGAACAAAATGAAAAATAAATAATCATAAATTGCAAAGAAAGGCCGTCCTGCCGAGTTATTAATGTGAGGAGAAGACAGCACTAAATGAAGAACATAGTACAAAGAGAAAGGAAACTCCAGTGACACTTTCTCCGAAATGTTGAAAGCTTAATCAAATTTTCCAAGTGCTGGTCAAAAAGAAAAACAAAATCAAATTTCCTAAGAAAATATGAACGCCTGCTGTCAAATGTCCTCATAAAATATGATTTAATAAAGCACCATGATTACACCTCTCTTATTTTTCCCCTCGGCAGCATTGGAAATAATATAACGGATTGGACATGACAGTGAGAATAGTAAAACTACACTCTCATAACCGCGTAAATTAAAGTAGAAAGTTCACACACAATTGGATAGCTTGTTTGCTTATAATTATCTGAGAATAATTTTGTCTTATATTAAAGATAAAAAGCAGTACAAGGGAGATGAAGTCACACATTAGGCTCGTATGTATCTTCTTATCTTAAGTACTTATAGCCATTTTCATTTTTAAAAAAAGTATTTTTAATATAAATAAAAACTTTAAAAAAATTAATTTACATTTTTTATAAATAGTTAATTCAATTTACTTATTTAATTGATCTGAATTAATTATTTATCTATTATAATTAGGAATAAAAACAGTATTCAGGTAGTACATAGCATGCGCATGCATTTTATTGCGGAGCAAATTATTGAATAATGACATGCAGTGCGCAGAAAGCAAAAGTGAAGTGCCAGAAAATCCAAGGCACGCGCGCATGGCTGATGGTAAAGAGCCTCATGAATAGTGATATCTCTCATTTTGAGGAATAATATTAAATAATGTTTTGTATAAAATGTCCCCTAATACCGATCTATTGTCATGTAGTTTTTCTTCTTAATGAATGATATTATATTTTTACTAAAAAATAAGACTTATCCCAACTCGGATTGAAGTTCAGAAAATGCAAAAGGATAAATTGAGGGTAAGAGCAGAAAAATGAAAAAAAAAAGTGTTAAGACATAATAATTCAGTGAAAATAGTTTATCTGTATGTTTACAGAAATTAGATAATTTTTTATCATACGAGAACAATGAAGTAATGCTGTACGCAGGCACACTTCAAACAAAAGCCAATAAACAAAAAAAAAAAAAGCAAATAAAAGCTACTTTTGACTTTTATACCAAGATCGTCAATCTGCCTATGAAAATGGAATCTCCGTTGGCTTTTTGGCATGTGACTCCCCGTTTCAAAGGGGGGAAAATAAATCACCGCGAAACTTCATGGAATGGAATGCGGTCCATTTCAAAACGGGGATGGCCCTCCAACAACTCTGCACTCTGAACTTAATTAAAGCTTTCTTTTTTCTTCTTTTTGTACCCAAGAAAAAAACACTTCCTTTTATGCTCACAATCAAATATTCTTCTTAATTATATTGATCGTTTCTCTTAAATACCCCTACTATTAGGCAACACCGAAATTTAATTAGTTTATTGTGTTTTTTTCTTTTAGATTTTCAGTTCTGTCACAATTTAAATATGTGGGTTGGTTTGGATTAAGGTTAATCAAAGTGATTTTTATAAACTGACGTCAGGAGCATTTTAGTATTTCGGTTAAAAGTTTAGGATTATTTTTACACAATTAACCTTTTTTTCAAATTAGGGTTATTTTGGTATTATTAAACATTATCATGGGTCTCACTACATACAAAAAGTGATGGCTGTAAGACTATAACCATGTCATTTTTGCTTTGATTTTACAAATTTATAAGTACTTTTGCATTTTTAAAATCTATGAATTATGCAATTCTTGATATAAGAGGAGTATCCAATAAATTCTATCTAGGTGTATACAAATGATGAAAAATGGAGATTATAGGAAAAATAATAATTATGGGTAAAAGCAGTGAGATGCCAAAAGAGCAATCATTTAAAGGCAGCTAAATTCTCAAAGAAATTGCTGAGAAATGAATTGGAAATACTGAAAGGTTTATTCAAAATTTAAATATCTTGTTTAATATTAATACTTATGAATTACTGTTTGTTTGAATGATATTTATAATTTATTTTTTTAAAAAATTTTAACATCTGAGCTGTCATTGTATTTATTGATCTTTTGGACTTAATTATCATTTCACTAACAATTATTCTATTATATTATTGTCGGGTATTTTGAGTTCTGGAAATCACAAGGTAACTTCCAGAAAGTCTGGCGTGCTCTAATGAGTCAGATAATTTGGGTCAAGTGAGGCTCCTAATAAAAACTAGCAAGATTTTTTATTTTCTTGCCTTAACTTATTCCAGTGCCAATATTTTTAATCTCTAATTATTTATAATAAATTTATTTTTTTAAGAAGTGACAGTTATAAAATTATTTTTATTTTAAATTTTGTGTATATTAAAACAAAAAATATCCAAATATAAAAAAATATTAAATTGAATCTGAATCATCGAAAATCAATGTGGTTGCTTCTTATTATGACGAGGGTATTGTACAAAGTAAACCTGCATTTTTATTATTGTTTTTCAAGACATGCAAAAGATAAGTTTTTATAAATTATGTATGTTTATTTTATCTGTTTTTATTTTATTTTTTCGGCTTGTAATTAGCACTTCTTTATATACTGTATTTTCTTATTTTGAATTTTAATGCCTAAAGTAATGTATTTGTGAGTCTTTGTTCTCTAAAACGTAGGAGACAACTAAAAGCAAAGCCGACTTTTACCCGTTTTCGTGTGCCTTCCGAAGAGTGTGTTTTTTTTTTTTTTTGAGTTTTAATGCGTACTTCGGAAATGACCTTGCTACTTTCTCCCAGATTTCCTAAAGGCTTTCACCCAAAGCTTAGTTAATAAAACAATAGAAATGATTCAAATTTAATAAGTGCATGATGACCAATTATATACTCCATCTGTATCTTATTATAAGATCTAATTTTTTGAATAGATTTGTCTCTTTTTATAAGATTCCTTTTGAGTTTGTCTGAACATTTAATATATTATCACTTACTTTACCCCTAGTTTAATGTATTAAATATATTCTCTTTCTTCATTTATCTCACTATTACTCTCTCACATCTATCCATTTATATATAGGGGTATATTTGGAAAAAAATTGTATTTGCTACATATTAATTGCTTTTAACTAATTTTAACTGTTTTCTTAAACTGCATAATTTAATTAAAAGGATCTTATAATAAGAGACGGAGTAGTATACCCATCCTACTCGTAAAAGTTGAAATTAAGCACGCAGCCAAAATAGGGAAGATATAAGTAGGCACGAATCCATTATGTTTTATTTTAATTTATTATTTTTTAAAATTTATTAAATTATATGTATGAGATATATGTCATTTTACATGTAAACTTACTTTTCTAAATAAGTTTTAATTTAACAAACTGACTTTTATAACAAATCAATTCAAATATAAATCACATTAGGCTAATTGATTTTTGCAAAAGTTATATAGAATAAAAGTCAGTTTTGTCACTGTTAATCCAAATACACCTTAATTATTTACATCGTATTTCATATATAATATTTAATTAATTTTAAATAATTTTTTATTTACATAATTCAGTTAATTAATCCAAGTACACTCTAAGTACTTATTTACATCGTATTTCATATATAATATTTAATTAATTTTAACTAGTTTTTTATTTACATAATTCAGGTAGTTGGTTGTCATCTGTTATATGTGTGAATGAGTTTTTAAACTCAAATTTGTTGGTGACATGTTCGAATGAGCATGTGTTTCATTTGTATTAAACAAAACAAAATAACCTAATTTTGTTTCCAAAGATACAAAGGCAAGCAAAACTTGAAAATAGATAACCTATAACTTAGTTTTAATTGTGTACCTTAGCGTCCATTCCTTACTGAAAGTAATTGCCTAAACAAAAGTTAAAAGAAAATCGCTCCTAAACGACCTGTCGGCCAAACGAATCTAATGGTTGTTCGAGTTCCCTTATTTTAAAAAATTTTGTATTGTGTGAAAATAATTTTAATTCATAAAACGTAAAAATAATTTTTTTAATTGATTATTAGAGGCATTTAGCCAATGATGTGCAAGTCTTGACATTTTTAATTATTATTAGCTCTCATTTCCTCTCCTCTTTAATAAAACGAGCTGCCATCAAGGATAGAGCCGGTAATATGGGCCAACCCGCCGATTATGGGTTGGCCCGTGGCAGGCCTGAAGCTTGGCGGGCTAGGCTTTTTAGGACCGTTTTTTAACGGGTTGGAATTTTTTCAACCCGGCCCGCGAGGGGGGGTTGGCGGGTTAGGCCCGCCAACCCGCCAAAATTTTTTTTTAATACTTTTTTTTAATAAAACCTACTCAAAGTCTCAAATTCCTAAATACCTAAAATAAAACATGCAAATAGAAAGTATCATAAATAAAACATGGAACCCATCCAAAGTTCCAAGTTTCAAGTTTCAAATATATCAAAATATTAAACATATGATTAAATGAACATGATATGTCCTTAATAATTTAACAAACATTTCAAATTAAAACATAAATCCAAATTAACATTACCACAAAGTCACAAACACAATGTCACTACACAAATCACTATCAAGTGCTCAATCATCACTCACGAGCTAAGGCAAAGGCGCAAAGCAAAGACAGAGAGCAGAGAGCTTGGGGCTTGGGGCTTGGGACTTGGGAGTTAGGATTGCCTGAGGGCGACTGGGAGACTGGGTCTGGGAGGAGTGCGACACGCAAGCAAAATGTGAAATTGGGACCGTGTTGGTGTTGCCGTGTTAGACTATTAGACATGGACTGCTCACTGTTGCACTATGGACTAGGCTAAGAGTATAGAGACTGAGAGGCAAAGGAAAAAAATTTGCAAAAAAAAAATATGGTTAAATGGGTTGGCCCGCCAACCCTGCGGGTTAGCCCGCGGCGAGTCTGGGCTTGGTGGTTATGGGCTCAAAATTTCCATTTTAAAACGGTCCTAATTTTTATCAACCCAACCCGTCACTTATTGGCGGGTTGGTGGGTTGAGCCCGCGGGCTCAACCCATATTACCGGCTCTAATCAAGGATCGTTTGATTTCCATTTTTGAACCCTTTTTTTAGCCTTTACCATAAAGCTCGGTTGGGTATAGTGCATATTATTGTACTTTTTTCCATCCTAAATAAATATAAAATTCTAATATATTTTATTTTTTAAATTCATAAATTTTTATTGAACTATCTCTATTTATTATGAAAATAAAAGATCTGACGCATGTAATTAATTGAAAGTAAAAATAAAAAAATATTAAACGTTGGTACATTTTAAAAGTGTATACCGAAGTCCACCCAAAAATTTCCTGTAAACGTTTCCACTGATACGTACGGATTGCGGGTGGCAGCGACGGAGAAGCTCCTGTGAAATGAAAGTAGAAAACTCACACATAATTGCACACACACACATATATATATATCCTCTCTGTGTTTTTCCCAATATTTTTCTTACATTTAGACTTCAAGAGTTATTGATTAAACTAAAGAAGATGTTATATCACTCAAAATTCAAAAAGTACATATGAATCTCCCAATATTGAAGCTCTATAAGAACCTCGATTTACTTCTTCTTGTTTGATTTGAATATTTATTTGTTAATACTTGTAGTCGACAATGATGATCCAGAAAAGACGGCGCAGAAAAAGAATGCACCATCCCAAGGTTGTGGAATGGAACTGAGATCCACAGTCATGAAAGACTATGTAGTCCTATGCATGAACCACTCTACAACTCTTTTTCCATGATATTCCATTATTTTAGCCTTGTAATCAATGGTTTTGTTATTAAGCATGTCAAGTAGCACTTTGGCCTCAACATCTTGAAATTAGTCACACATCAAAAATAGGGAAGATATAAGTTGGCACGAATTCAAGTTCTTCAAGGTCATGTGAAGAATTTTCAAAGAGAATTATAGCTAATATAGTGAAGGGTGACTATAGTTAATAGTACAAGGTTAACAACATGTCAACATTTAAATAAATTAACGATCGAGTACTATTTTATTTTGGGTTGGTGTATTTTTTAATCCTTCTAATTTGCCCTCATTTTAGTTTTCAAAGGGCAAAATGGTCCAGATATTTATTAAATTATAAGAACTAATATTTTCAAATGCAAAAAAAAAAAACTTAAGGGACTAAAAGTTATTATTTGAAATTTAAGAGACAAAAATTGAAATAAAAGCTTATTTGAAGGACCAAAAATTATATTAACTACTTTATTCTTTATTTATAAGTTACTTTTAATATGTTTAACTGAAACTAAATAAAACCTTAAAACTCATTAATTCTATTTAAGATTAAATAAGCTTTCAACTTATATGGATTTTTCCTAGTAAAGTTTTAATGAGGCATAATATTTGTTTATAGACATCCAAAAGGAAGTTATATGGATGTCCATAAACTCTCCTAACCCTGGGCCTTTCATATTCCACACCCATAACCTCTTTAATGAATGGTTTTTAGGAGTTTTCATTTCATAATAACTCAAAGGTTACACATTATGCGCTCATGAGAATTAATTTTTCATTTATTTTATGTTACTCTTAATGAGGTTAAAACCCTACAAATAGAGGGCTACGTAATAAATACTCATTTGGTCCTATTTATAAGGTATTTCTAATATGTTTCACACAGACTAAGAAAAGCCTTAAATTACATTAACTCTTTATTAAAATATAACAACTTCTCAACTTTACTCTTATTTAATATATATATATTTTTAAAAAAACTATCTACACTATAATAAATGAAGGACAATATAGTATATTCATGGTAAAAATTTAATGAAACAACTAATAAATAGGAAAAAAAATCTTCTCTCTCAGTCCTATAAATAGGATCAGAAGAGTAATTTGCACATCCAAGTGAATAAGAATACACTCCATCTTTCTCTACAATTTTCTCTCTTGTCTTGCTCATTTGTCTAATCTCCTTTACATTTCCTTATTTTCATATCACCGATCAAATATTCTCCTAAATTATAAGTCTCGTTTCTCTTAAATCCACTTGCTACGAGTAAACACCGGAATTTAGTTAGTTTGTGGTGTTTTTCCTTAACCATCTCTAGCATGAAATTAAATATGGGCTCGTTTATATTTGAATTGTAATATTATTACAATTTAAAGCTTGTTACCGCCTCTGCATTATCATGAGCAGTTAAAAGACATGCGATATCCAAGAAACTCTCTCTCTGTCCCTCATCAAGTCCTTCAAGACTTAATTTTAGGGCACCGTTAATGTGTGGATCAGGTGATGTTGAAGGTTTTCCAATAGGCTTTCCCAAGCTTCTGGATCTTCCTTACCAGACACAGCGGAATTACCCAAATGTCTTAGGGCCAATGGATTTCCTTTTGCCCTGTGAGTCACTTTCTTTGCCAGCCTTCCTAGTTTTGGGTGAGGGGCAGGGCGGTCTTTTCCTAAGGCATGTGAAGAGAACAGTTTAAAAGCCTCATTAGAATCCAAACCCTTTCGTTCATATATAGCATCACGATCTACGTTAGTACTAAGGACTTGTTTATCTCTGGTTGTTATTAAGATTTTACTACCTAGTTTAAACCAATCGCGTCTTCCAACCAAATTGTTTACTGGATCATAATTATCCCCTAACAACGCTAAAATAAGATCTTTCTTCACGGGCTGTATTCCATGGTTCTTTGATTTTTCTCCCACTTTTTCCACAACACCACTTGTTATATAATGCTCTTGAAAGAGTTGTTTTGTCCAAACCGCCCATCCCCCAAATGCAAATAATTCGGACATCGTTGGCCTCCTTGTCGAATAGTGATTCTACATCTCTCATTCTCTCTTTAATTCCGATAAAGTGTTCTCCATTATCTTCACTTGGATACCGCTTGCGCAACTTGTTTTTAGCACTTTCCACTATTTCTTTAATTCGGTCTGCTTCATTATCTCTGCACACCATTCAAAAAGTAAAGATGCACAAATTTAGTATCGTCGTATCTATTGAAGATTTTTAACTATTCCTAATGAAATGCAACTTTGAAAATTTCTCAATTTTGAAAATGTGTTCTTATTAATGGTTTTCTTGAGAAACATTACTCCCTGTAAAGTATGTCATATTTTTATTAAAAAAACACTTAGAAGTTGCCTCAAATTTCGTTTTTACTCCTTTTCGTGAGTTCTGGCATATGAGTTCGCTTTTGAGAAATATAAAAATGAACAAATAATTATCCTCTTCAAAAATCAGTAATATATAATAATATGTTTGCATTACATTTACAATGAAAGTCCTCACCTTTTTGTCCAAAAGAAGTGAAAGTCTCATCATGCTTTAGTCAAGATAAAGCCTCTCTAGCGGTGAGACATACTGTAAACCTTGGGAGAAGCCTAAGCAATTGTTTGATTTCTATTTTGTTTAATTTTTATTTCAGTTTCAGCAAATAAAAAAGGAATTCTTGTTTGGGTGAGGTGAAACCCAAAAAGCAAGTCAATAAACAAAGATGTGTGGTGTGAGTAATAAACGCGGAATAGGGTCCGTACTGGAAAATTGTGCAGACACAGCTGTAAATGTCGGCTAATGCGGATTGCGCGTGACACTGAGGGGCGAAACAACAGTGAAATAAGCACAGAGAATCCCCACGCAATTGGATATATATTTTCTATGGTCTGATCGTAACAACGTTTGAAATTACTTATAGTAAGTACTTCCTCCGGCTCATATTATAAGTAACACTAAAACTCATCATATAAATCAAAATATTAGTTAAAATTAGTTAAAGATAATAAATATATAAAAATTAGAAGTTCTTTCACTAAAATGCTCTTATTTATAAGGAAGAGAGAGTATAAGAGAAAGAATAAGAAAATTATTATAATAAAGAGAATTATAAAAAAGAGAGAATGTGTGATGGAGAGATGATGGTTTGAGAAATGAGATAATAAATATATTGAGTATTAAAATAAGTAATTAATGAGAGCAAAATAAAGAATTCGCCACAAAATTTAGAACAATTTGTAAATGTTGTTTATATTTAGAGACAGAGAGAGATAATAGTTGTTGCTTATAATATGGGACGGAGGGAGTATCTTTTATATAAATTGAGATAACTTTATATATATATATATCTTATATTTTAAACATGGTAGTAAAAAAAACTGTTTATAAATAATTTTAAATGGGTTAATTTGTTTGCTTTTTATCAGTAATATTATTTTTCACAAACTCGTGGAACATGTGACAGCAGGGGTGAATTAATGTTTGGACAAATGTGGAGATAAATTGATAAGGATCAATTTTCATTGTGTAGATTTTTCTGGTGTAAAATAATATTATTCCCTCCCAGATTTATTTTGATTTAACACTTTATTTTCCCAAATTTATAAATTTTTTCTCAAAATCTTCATATTGATTATAACAAAAATTATCATTAAAAAGTAGTTAATGATTAAAAAAAGACTTTAAAAATGCAAATTAATATACTTTTTTCATAAATAATACTACTTACGATCTTTAATATAAAAACTAATTTGATTTTTATTTTAATTTTAAATATAAGATCCTAATAATCTGATTTGTATTTTATTTTTTTATTTTTTAAAAGTAGTCTTTATAGTAATGGTAGTTATAACTACTACACTTGATTAGTAAGGATATTTCAGAAAAGATATCTATTTATTATAAATAATTAATTTAACTAATTTTTTTAATCTACTTAAATTAGTTAACCTACTTTTAAACTCCTCTGATCTTAAATATAAAAACTATTTTACAGTATAAATTATATTACAAAATAAATTTTATATTTAGAATCGGAAAAGTATTAAAAACCGAAGTCAACAGTTAATTTAAACAAACAGGCCTTGCATTTCAAAGAAAGGGGGTCCCACGAAGTTGGAATTTTGTCGTGCTGTTATGAGCGGGTGAAAAAGAAATTGACCGAGCACTTTCGGTGACCTTCACCCCCTACATATAGAGGGGGGAATCAGAGCCGATCCGGCTTTTCAGGGCCGGCCCTTCAGAGTTGGTTGGCTTAAAAGGGCTGGCCTTTCAGGGCTGAACTTTCAAAAATATTCTAATTTGCTAGGCCTGGTCCTTAAGCTACAGAGCTAAGGTCGGCCCGTGAGCTTTTGGCCCATTTTAAAAAAATATTATTTTTCATATTTATCATATTTTTTATAAAATATAAAATAAACCAATGAAATTATTAATAAAAGACATAAATATGAATAAAATTAAATCACAAATATAAAATATCATCATATATAAATATTCATCAACATCTAAGAACATCTAAAACATTCATTAATAAGATAACAACATCCAAAAGTTTTATTTATAGTGCAATTGTGCAATAAATAAACACTATTATTAATTTTTTGAAACTTCATCATCACTATACTTAATTACTTTTCTTTATAAATATGCTTTTCTTTCGTAACAAAAATATCAAGTTTTTCTTCTTTATAAGAATTTTACTTTTAAATTTTGCAATCTAGCTATTATTTTATTTTAATGTGAGAAATATTGTTGTTGAAACTCATGAATTTCTAATTCAAATTATAGAATCACAAGTTATATAAGTATAAAAATATTCTATTATCAAATATATATATAGTTTAAAAATATCAACACATATAATATAAATCAAATCATTATTAAAGTCTAAATTAACCTATTTTTTTAAAATTTAATTGGATAAATTATTGTCTAAAACTAAATTTAATTTTAAAATGATAATAATAATTAAATATTTGAAGTATTATTAACAATGTAAAAAATTAATAACATTACAATCATATAAAAAAATTTAAAAAACAAAAAATTATAAAAGGGCTTAAACGGGCCAGCCCGTGGCCCTGCAGGGCCGACCCTTTTAAGTCCTCGGCCCTCCAAGGCTTATTTCCTATTTCAAGAGAAAAATATCAAGTCCGGCCTTCATAATTTCAGGGCCTAAAAGGGCCGGCCCGACGGGTTTAACTAGTTTTTCCGGCTCTATGCAAAGCAAATTAATTTATTGAGTAAGGACACATGCAATGCAAATACCCAAAAAAAATAAAGCAACTGTTATGAAATAGATCCAAAATGAAACCACAAAAATAAAATAGAGAAAGATGAAGACAAGAGAATGAGAGAACTTTTGTATTTCTTCACTTGTACTACAACACAAATGACATGTCCTATTTATAGGCATAGTCTTATATATAGGTTATAATTGTCCTTAAATGACATATAGTGGATAATCAATCCTATGAATGTAAATGGAGATAAGTTACAAGAGTGAATAGATAGTGAAGGAGGAATGGATAGTGGAGAAATAATGGATAGTTAAGGTAGTGAAAATTACTTGAAGAAGACAAAGAGGAAAGGATAAATAGATATTTCGGTTTTTTTAGCATATGATTCACGTTGTGCTTGAGATCATGTTCTCAGCCCAAACTGGCTTTTTGCCAAAAAAAAAAGCGGGGGCGCTTCTGATGTCAAATATTCGATTTTAGCCATTTTATAACCATATTAATTAATCATCTAAATAAACATATTATTTATCAAACTGATTTTTATGTAAAAACTAATCCAAATTTAAGTTACATTACCGCCTCGTATCTTAATCCAAATAAGTACAAAAAAAAAACCAAAATTTAATTAGTTTGTGGTGTTTTTTTTTTCCCTTTCCGGTTCTGTCTTCTATCATGAAATTAAATATGGGCTCGTTTGGATTAGTGTTAAATTGTAATATAAGTATCTTATTCGTTTAAAAAAACAAAAAAAAATGATTCAAATTTATTTTAATGACAGTGAAGATTTTTTTCTTTTAAACACATTTGAGGGTGGTGGGGTATACTGATGCACACGGACCAATGTTCACAATGGTAGCCCCACCAAGTGTGGAAGTGTGGAAAATAAGTGGGCACGCATTCGAGTTCTTAATGATTACGCATACAAATTCTTGAAAGAGCGGAATTTGTGTTGACATTGGGATACCCTGCTGCTCACCAAAAACAAAAAGAAAAAAGAAAGGAATATTGAAGGCGGATAAATAATCTAAAATGAAACTCATCTTTTTCTTCTGTTTTTGGTACAATATTATGCATAAAGATAGGGTCTAAAAATTTATTTCATATGTCCAACATTTCTTAGAGTTTGGGATATACTTGTAATTGGCTTCCGACTGACTTCCGAAGAGTTTTAATGCATGGTTAGGAAATTACCTTAAGACTTTCTCCCAAATTTCTCTAAAGGCCTTCATCCAAAAGCTTAAATTCAATAGGAAATAAATAGGGCCTGTGGGGGGGATTATACTATTGGGGAAGATAATTAAGGTGGTCTTGGAGTTGATTCAGACAACCGAGTCAATGGAATTACGTCTGCGAGACTTCAGGGAATGGAACGCATACCACTTACACGAGGGGATGGGCCTCTTTCAAGTTATTAATTAAAACTTTCTTTTATTTATGTTCTCAATCTAAACACTGGAAAAAAACTCTCCAATTAATATCTTCCTGATTATGAATTATTTCTCTTTTTTTTTGCCAACAATTATGATTCTCACATCTCAATACTTTGTGATTGAGATTTGGGGAAAACTAATTCATAAATCTTTATAGTTAATTGATTGTTAATCATATCCCACAAAGGTTAGTCTCCCCCGAGCCACTTGATGAAAATGATAGAGCATAGTCAAAATCTATAGTTGCTTTTCACATACTGTCGTCAATGCAACTTCTTGTTCATTTCATGAATGGAAAAGACAGCATCAAATGAAAAAACAGAGAGCAGAGAGAAAGAAAATTACCCAACAGTTAATCAAATTTCTTTAGGATCCGTTTGGTATGAGGGAAAATGAAAGAAGGAAAGGGGAGGAAAAATTTTAATGAGCTTGATTTTAAAAATTAAAAAAGTGATGTTAAAAACTTTTAATTAATTTTTATTACTCTTTTATTTTACTTCTTCTCTTTATTAAAATTTCAAAACCCCACTTCTCTAATTTTTTATATAGAGCTTGTTAAACTTTTCCTTTGTCTTCCTTCTTTTCCATTTCCCTCATACCAAACAATACCTAAGGTATACACAAATTAGTTTGAGCTACCGTATTTTACAGAAAATTACAATTAATTGAAGGGTCAGGAAGACAATTTAAAAAGAAAAGGCTTGTGCCAGCTTACATAAATCCTTCGATCATGCCCAACTACTATCAGACCTCTTCAATTCAAATAATAGACTTAGCTTCACATGATCAGACTATGCAAATAGCAAAACTGAATTACCGATGGTGCTGCCTTGATGCCTTGCTCTTAACTTGACCAAGCATATCAGTTTTTGCAAAGCCTCCGGCTGTGACATGTGCAGCATCTGGAAAGAAATATATCCTGATCTGAGGACCTTAGGCACTCAACTTACCTAAACTTTTTTTGTTAAAAAAAAAAAAGTTGAAGTCTCTCCCAACTAACAAGATTTTTTTATTTTTTTATTTTTTTGCTGTAACTTATTCCAGTGCCCATTATCACAATGACACCTAACCTTTTTAATATTTTTAATCTGTAATTTTATTATAATAAATTTACTTTTTTAAAGAATTAATAGTGATAAAATTATCTTTGTTTTGAATTTTGCATATATTAAAACAAAAAATTATTTAATATATAAAAATATTAAATTGGATCAATAATCCAAAATCAACCTCGGTGGTTCTTATTATGATGAGGGTATTATACATAGTAAATTCACATTTTTATTATTGTTTTTCAAAACATAAATACAAAAGAGAATTTTTATAAATTATGTTTGTCTATTTTATCTCTTTTTGTTTGATTTTTTTTTGCTCATAATTAGCGCTTCTTTATACTGTATTTACTTATTTTGAATTTTAATGCCCAAAGTAAATATACTTATGTTCTCTACAACGAATGGGATGACTAGAAGCAAAGCTAACTTTTACAGGCTTCACCTTTTCCGTGTGACTTCCGAAAAAGCTTTAACGCATAATTCGGAAACTACGTTGAGACTTTCTCCCAAGTTTCTTAAGGCCTTCACCCAAAGCTTAATTAATAAAAAAACTAGAAATGATTCAAATTTAATAAATGCATGATGGCTAATTATTTATACCTATTATATAACGGACAATTATATATACTGCTTCATACTCGTTTGTTCCATAGGAAATACAGGACGAAAATGAACGTTCTTGCAGTAGCGTTGCATGAGGAAGGAAACCTTCTTTTGATTCCACACAAAGAACATCCAAATAAAATGAGAGGAGGGGACTATTATAAGCATTGCTGACTGACTGATCAACGAAGCCCTTCTACTTTCCAAAATAAGTACAGAACAAATGAAAGTACAGAATCGGTGGAGGAGATTGAAACTAACAAAATGTAAGATTTAATTTCATTCACGTGCTTAACATGGGATATATAAATTGTTGTCTCACAGAAAATGATGTAGAAATAATATCCATGTATATCGAATGGAGGCTGGGTCCGGTTGTTTTCAATTTTAATTTTAATATAACAGTTAAAGAATTAGTTTGTATTTAATTTAGCCCTATAGGCATGGAAGATCACGATAAGAGAGAGATCAATCATAATTAAGCATACATATATAGTTACCTATCCAAGCCAGAATCCCAACCAGATAACTAAATTGGCAGCATGAGTGAGAGCCTCCCTCCACTTTTGCAGTTGTTGCTTGAATTGGTGATGCTTTTGTGCTCAAGTTCTTCAAATGCTTTCTGGTAACTCTCAGATTGCTTCCTCATATGCGAAGGATCTGCTCTATAGAACACTCTAATATTTCTGTAAGCTCCTTCAAGCACCACGTGGAAGTTGTATTAATAATTGGGGGATATTAAATGCCATTGCGCATATAATAAAAACATCTCAACGTAATGATTGAGATATACATAGGAACACTTAATAATAATATTAAGTCTTTGCATGGTTTTGTTCAAAACCAGCAAAATCATATGCTTGTGCAATATTAAGATTTGTAAGTCGCACTTTCTTCCATCAGCTTCTTATGTCTTCGTTAACTGATGAGATATTCGTCTTTGATATTCGCAAAGCCTTTCCCAGCAACTTCAGTAATTTGATCTGCCCTTACGACATATAAGCGATGAAACCCCAATCCTTAATTATGATGTGGTATTGGGGCGAGGGAACCCCAAAGAGTTGCAAAACATTCACAATCATTTTCCCTCTTTTTTTTTATTATAAAAATAAAAGTTTAAATAAGTTGAATTTCTGTCCTCCTTGGACTAGTATGCCTTTACTTGGGCTTTGGCATTTGCACAGTTGGAATACTTTGCTTTGAAAAAAAGGATAAAGTTCTCTCTTTTTGCTGACGTTGCGAAGAAGAGAGAGCAGAAGCACTGGCACAAGAATAGTTATTAACAGAGTACTTATAGAAAGAGACTCATTTAAACCGTAAGGCAAGACTAAAGGCCCTTTGTGCCAAGAAAATCCTCAACGACAGAGTTATGCAAGGGAACAGACGAAAATGAACAGAGTTGCAGACGAAAATGAACTTGAACCTTGAAATCGAAATGTGTGAATGGTTTTTGCATATTGTCGCCAATACAACTTTTTTTGTTCATTTCATACTGAATGGAAAAGACAGTACCGAATGAAGAACGGAGAGCAGAGAGAAAGAAAATTATACGAAGAGGGGACTATAAGCATTGCTGATTGATTGAACAATGAGCCCTTCTACTCTGTTTAGCGGGCAAGGGATCTGTCAAAAATAAGCACTGAACAAATGAACAGAGTCGGTGGATGAAATTGAAACCAACAAGATATAAGATTTCATTGGCATGCTTAACTTGAGATATGTAAATTTGCTCCAAAGAAATTAATGCAAGGACAAACCTCAACAAATTGGGGCTGCCACACCATGTGCATGAGGTGACAGGCATCGGGCGAGTCAGAATCTTCTTCGCTTTCACTGGTTTCATGTTCTTCACGATCCTTGTCCCTATTAATTATAACCGCGATCAGAGGCTCAAATGATTCATTCCTCATGTGATCAGGCTCTGCTTCAGTATTAATAACTTCATTCTTAGACATGAAGCTAAATGCGTCAGGAACTTATGCAAACTAAACTAACAACCCTGATTAAATTAAGAACTCCGAATTACCGTCCAATATTAAATCCCAGCTATCAAATGTTAACCTCAATCAAATTTTTAGCGTATTCCTAATTAAAGGCAACTTTGCAGATTCAACTTTTTTCAGAGCAAGATCATCGGATGAATAGAACGAGATCAAACTTATCAGGCTGTTGATTATGAGTTGACGATTTTAATGGATGCAGCCTTATGAATATATATATATATATATAGAGAGAGAGAGAGACACACACACACACACACAAATTAGATGGAAATGATGCAGCCATCAGAGGGAGTGGGATTGAAAAAGAAAGATGAGAATATATTAATGTTCAAAGATCGAACCAGTGATTATATTCCCAGACTGCTTCTTCGATTGCGCACGCAGATGAACTTGATCTCTATATTTGCAAGCTCCTTCAATGGCTTCCTCAATTTCTATAAATCTTTTTCTTTCTCAATCTGCTCAGTTAATTTCCTGTGATTATAGAATATTAGAAGTAAGAAATAATCAGCTTAATGTCCATTTGTTGAATCGAATTCTTCAAAAATGTTAAATTAATTATATGTATGCCAATTCTTCAAAAAAAAGAAAAAAAGAAGCATGTCTATCAGTAGTAGTTAAAACCAGAGCATACCATTTTGAGGTGGAGGCGCGAGAGTGATGTATGAAGTTGAAGTAGTGGGCAGATGAATTGAACTTGAGAGCTGTAAAACTCAAAAACCATGTTATGAAATTCATGGAAGTCAGCTGTGATATTTACGCTTTCGAGAGGTCGATTGCGTTGCATTAGAGCTACGATGTGGATGCAATAATGCCAATTGAATTCGTTTGATGTCATTTTGATATTCAACTGCAGATGTCGGGTACACCCCACACTCTTTGATCTCTACTATTGTTTCATCAGAGAAAGGTGCGAATTCAATTTGAAGCAATGGATGATAAGTGTTGCTTTGGGCTTCTATTTTCTTTTCTTCAATTTTCCTTTGCACTTCTCGACATGGCTTTTGATCGTACCAAAGAACAACATGATCTGACAACATGGACTCACTGAGAGACCAGCGTGCAGACATGGAAGCATATTGACCATCAATAAACAATTTGGCCGTAATTTCTGGAAACCGTGGTGATCCAGAAATGATGGTGCAAAAAATGAAAGCGCCATCCCAAGGTTGTGGAATCGAACTGAGATCCACAGTCAGGAAAGACTGTGTAGTCCTATACATGACCCACTCTGCAACTCTATTTCCCGGATATTTCACTGTAGCCCCGTAATCAATGGCTTTGTTATTATTTATGTCAAGTAGCAATGTGGCCTCAACAGCTTTGATTGACTGCCCATCCAACTTCATGCAATTTCTGAAACTGAAGCTCGGATGAAAATATTGTTTTCCTTCTCTACCTGCAGTCATTAAAGGTAAATGTAAAGTCTCAAGGGATGGGCAGTCATTGACCCAGAGTGTTGAGATAAAGGGAGGGAGTTGTGGCAGAGACCGAAGCCTTTTGCATCCATTTAAGATGAGACCCCGCAGGCTTGAAAGATGTTTGATGCTTAAAGGCAAGGTCTCTATATTATTCCTCGAGAGATCTAACTGACTTAATGACGACAACAAGCCGATGTTGTCGGGCACTTCAAATAATTCACTACAATCAGTCAGGTTTAGATATTGCAAAGCACGCATCTGATCAAATATGGAACGTAGATTTGACGCTAGCTTATTACAATATCTAGCATTAAGGCATCGAAGGGTACGCGGGTCAACCAACTTGTGAAAACTTATCACACCTTCGCATCTTCCTAGATCCAAAGAACCAATGTTGCTGAGATGTCCGCTTGATGAGCACAACTCACCATGGATGGCTGCAGCACAAAGATCCAAGTGAGACAAAAAAATTTCTGAGGTCACCGAAAATTCTCTTAGTCCTGAGCATCCCAACAATTGCAGTTTACTCAGTGATTTGAGATAGGTGTTGCTCGTAAGGCTGGCAAGGGTTGTGCAACCTGTTAGCTCTAAATGACAAAGGCTATGGAGAGATAAAATAGATGGATGAACATTCTGCAATTTTGTACAATATCTGAGATTAACTTGGGCAAGATGTATGGCCTTGGAAAAATTTGGGAGCTCAATCAAGTCTTCTGATCCACGAAGATTGATTTTGCTTAAATTCACGAGATTCTGTTTTTTGAAAAAAAATCCATGGTAAGATTGGTGACAAAAATGAAAATAATTACTCTCATCCTTTTTTTAATAGTTTTACTAAAAAAATTACTTGTTAATGTTGAAAGGTTTTACAACTTTCTAAAATTGCACTTAATTAGTAATCTTTATAAATATTGGTGTGATGGTGAAATACAAATGCATTTTTTAGAATGGGTGCTGTCAGCCTTTCATTGAATTTTTTAAGAGGTTTTAAAGACCCATAGGTAAAAGCTTACAAATAATTAAGAATAAAGAAGAGGCATATAATAAAAATTTTCAGCTAGTGCATTAATAATATTTTCAAAGAAAAAATATAAAATTTACCTGCTCTCCATACCAAAGTTTTGTCAATTTGCTGTTAGGCATGTTTATTTCAACAAGATTTTCACCCTTGAATGCTGTCGGCAAGGCCCTTAAAGGGCATCCCACCCAATCCAACAGCATAAGATTTCTTGGCAAAAGCTTCAGACCAAAAGTATTTAACTTGTTCCTAAGCCGAACATTTAAATTTCCATAAACCCTAAGAAACTTCAGATTGGGCATTGAACGAAATGCTTTATTAATTACGCGCGTCTCTTCAACTTCTGAAAGGTTCATAACCATACCTTCAATACTTACCTAACAAACAAACAATAATAATAATAAATTATATAAATCAAATAGGAATTTCGAATTCAACAATCTCTTTAATAAATAAATGTACAAATTTCACACTTACCATATTTTTCTTCAGTATTTCAGAACTTTTCTTGAAAATCCAAAATATGTTGCACCATGTAGGATGTTTTAATGATTCTTCACGAACAATTTGTTTACCCATTTCTTTTATCAGATTGTGCATGTGTATTCTTCCTTTATGAATATTTAAAAGAGCTTTATCTTCAAGACTTGTCAATCCAATCTCAGTTGAATAACCGCATGCATCTAACAATTTTTTCACATCCTCAACATCATAATAATAATTAAAAAAACATGCGATATGCAAGAAAATATTTTTCTCTTCCTCGTCATCAAGTCCTTCAAAGCTCAATCTGAGGATATCATTGACTTTAGGACAAGGTAATTTTTGAAGCTTTTCAAATTGGCTCTTCCATGCTTCTAGCTTTTTGCCGTGCAAGGAGGAGCCTAAAACCTTTAGGGCCAATGGATTTCCACCTGCATATTCAATCACTTTTTCTGCTAGCTCACTTATCTTTGGATCACTGTAGCCTTTTTTGAAGGCATTCGAGGAGAAAAGTTGAAAAGCTTCATCAGGATCCAAACCATGAAGCGCATATATATCATCCACTCCCTTACCAAGCACTTGCTTATCTATAGTTGTTATCAAAATTTTACTACCTGATCCAAATTTAAGTCTTCCAACTAGATTTTCTAATTGTTCATGATCATCAACATCATCAAGCACAATTAAAACTTTTTTGCGACAGAGCCTCCTCATGGTATAAGGATATATTGCATTGCCAATGTGAGATTCTTTATCCCCTAATGACCTCCAGACAAGTTCTTTTCTTAAAGCATCCATTCCGTATTGCTTTGATTCTTTCCTTACGTTCAGAAAACAAAACCCTTCATATGTAAAAAGCAATTTGTTAAATAATGCTTTTGCAAGAGTTGTTTTGCCTAAACCGCCCATACCCCAAATTCCAATGAATTGACAACCAGCATTGTTTGAACCTTTATCCAACAATGATTCTACATCTGCCATTCTTTTGTGAATTCCAATCAAGCCTTTTAGATAATATTCACTTTTATACCTAGGGCCCAACTTTTGCGTGACTCGATTCACTATTTCTTTAATTAGCTCTGCTTCATCCCTACACACCATTGAAAAAATAAGGAGGCACCAAATTTAATACCACGTTATCTCATTTCAAATTTTGAACTATTTCTATTGACATGTAACTACGAAGATTTGCCAATTTTTAAAATTTCTTATAATAAAGATGACATAACTAGATATATAGATGAAATTCCAGCTTCATCTTATGGCTACGAATGCATCGTCATTACCATAGTGAGATAGGGATTTATATTAAAATATCACACCAGCAAATTGATTGACCCGGTGGACTGGTTAAGCGTAGTGTACAAGAAAAGCTATTCTCTTTATGATCATCAATGTAATGCCTCAAAGATTGATTTAATTTAGCCCCAGGCATGGAAGAAAATGGTAAGGGGAAGATCATAAATATGTAGTTACCTATTGAAGCTACAATGCCAACCAGACAAATTGGCAGCTTGAGTAAGAGCCTCCCTCCACTTTTGCAGTTGTTGATTGTTGATGTTTCTTTTGCGCTCATGTTCTTCAAATGCTTTCTGGTAACTCCCAGACTGCTTCCTCACATGTGAAGGATCCACTCTATAGAACACCGGCATAACAAAGCAATCTTGATTTTTGGTGCACGCTAATATTTTTGCAAGCTCCTTCAGGCACCACGTGGAAGATGCATAGTTTTCTGAGAAGATCACAAGGAACAGAGTTGAATCTTCAATGGCTTTCTCAAGGGACGGCCATACCTCATCTCCTTTCTCAAGTCTGTAGTCGATGTATGTATCTATTTGGTTTCTGCGAAGAGCTTCATGAAGGTGGCTTGTGAAGTTGAAGCGGGTGTCCTCACCTCTGAAACTAATAAAAACATCATATTTCTTTGGAGATTGAAAAGATGGAGCTGAGGAAGAAGATGAAGCCATATCAAATTGCTTGGCTATGATCTGAAAAAAAGAATTGGGACTGCTTTCAATTCTGATCTAAGAACGATTAGCAATAGGAAACAAACCGGCCTAAGAGGAATATATATACAAGATTTTAGGGGAATAGATTGAGCCAACCAAGTCAATGAAAGATGGAACAAAATGAATAATAAATAATCATAATAAAGTATAAATAAAACCAAAGCTAACTTTTAGAGATTTATCACAATACAGCTTCCATACGTCTGACTTTTGAGAAGTTTCACATGGCTTCATTCTCAAATTTGAAATTCCGAAGAAATGCGGTCCTCCTACCCAATTAGTGGTGTGTGGAAGAGACAGCACTAAATGAAAAACCTAGTATAGAGAGTAAGGAAATTCCACTGACCCTTTCTCCGAAATGTTGATCAAATTTCTTTGAGACCTTCACCCAAAGCTTTAATCAAATTTTCCAAGGGCTGCTCAAAAAGAAAAACAAAATCAAATTTCCCCAGAAATTATAAACTCCTGCGGTCAAATGTCCTGATGAAATTTGGTTTAATAAAGCACTATAATTACACCTCTCTTACCTGCGTTGCAGGTTTAGTACTCTTCGCCTCTAGAAATATAAGATTGAACAAATACCTATTTTCTTGAAAAAATAATAACATACATTAGCAAAACATTTAAAGTGAAAGCCAGAGCTAGTAAGCATTCAAAACTGCAAATTTTGACAATTTTTAATTATATTTATTATTAGCCCTCGTTTTCTCTCCTCTTGATAGACCAATAATAAGCAAGTCAATTGCGCGTAGAGGATGGCGTGGTGCGACTGCGAGTAATAAACACGGAGGAAAAAGTGCGGATTGCGCGTGACAGTGAGAATGGGGCAGCCTCACTTTGTTTGGATGGGCGTTAAGACCAACAAACGTGTCTTGGCTATTAAAATTTGTGCTCCCTCCATCTCATTTTATAAACAACAACTATTATTTCTTTTTTATTCTTAAATATAAATAATATTTATAAGTTATTTTAAATTTTTGTTGAGAATTTTCTATTTTATCCTAATTAATTATTTATTTTAATACTCAATATATTTATTATCTCATTTTCCAAATCATTATCTCTCCATCACACATTCTCTCTCTTCCATAAGTCTCTTTATTATAATAATTTTTTTATTATCTCTCTTATACTCTCTCTCCCACATAAATAAGGGTATTTTAAAGGAAAAAAACTTTTAATTTCTACATATTTATTGTTTTTAACTAATTTTAACTCATATTTTGATCTATGTGATGAACTCCAATATTGCTTATAAAAATGAATGAAGGGAGTATTTGTTTGGATGAACTTTTTTTCAAATGAGCTAAACTAAAAATTTGAGCCTTTTGAGATTGTAATAACGTGGAGAGAGAAACAAATGAGGATTAAAAAAAACGAGAATAGTATTTAAGTGGATCCTATATTAATCCAATAATTTAATTTTGTGTTAGTAATAATTTTTTTAAGAAAAATATTTAATTGTGGCTACTTATATTTATTATGTTAAGTTTTTCAATTACACATGATCATGTGTTCATTTTTTCATGTAAGCTTATAATTAAATATTGTTCAATGTAAATATTTTAAAAATATGACATATGGTCATGTGTGATCGGAAAACTTGACAAAATGAATATAAATTGATGTGGGTAATGTCCTTTTTTTTAATGTATTAACTCTTTTATTTTTATAATTTTTATTTTTATTTATTATTTTTCTTAAATTTATTAAGCTATATATGAGATATATGTTATAAAATTCATGATTTTTCAGTCATTTTATATGTAAACTTATTTTTCTATTATTCATCCAAACGATATTCAATTTAGCAAACTGAGTTTTATAACAAACCAATCCAAATATAAATCACACTACACTAACTAGATTTTTGTTTTACCCTAATTGCCTTCTGCAAAAGTCATATGGAATAAAAGTCAGCTTTCTCACTATTAATCCAAACACACCATTCATATATAATGTTTAATTGATTTTAACTAATTTTTTATTTACATAATTCAGTTGGTTGTCATTTATTATGTTTGAATTAGTTTTTAAACTCAAATTTGTTGTTGATATGTTCGAATTTCATTTGTATTAAACAAAATAACATAACCTAATTTTTTCCCCCCCAAAGATACAAAGGCAAGCAAAACTTGAAAATAGATAACCTATAACTTAGTTTTAATTGTGTTCCTTAGCCTTCATTCCTTACTGGAAGGAACTGCGTCAACGAAAGTTAAAAGAAAATCGTTCCTAAATGACCTGTCGGCAAAACGAGTCTAATGGTTGCTCGAATTCCCTTATTTTAAAAAACTTTGTGTTGGGTGAGAATAATTTTAATTCATAAAACGTAAAAATAATTTTTTAATTGATTATTTGAGGCATTTAGCCAATGATGTGCAAGTTTTGACATTTTTAATTATTATTAGCTTTCATTTCCTATCCTCTTTAATCAAACGAGCTAACATCAACGATCGTTTGATTTCCATTTTTAAACCTTTTTTAGTCTTTACCAAAAAACTTGGTTGGGTAAAGTGCATATTATTGTACTTTTTTTCTATCCTAAATGTAATAGTTAGTTGGAATATTTGTTTTGATCTTAAATATAAAATTTTAATCTATTTTATTTTTTAAACTCATAAAATTTTCTTAAGCATCTTGAAGTATTATTTAGTAACACCTAGTATCTTAAAATAATATTAAATAGGAAATGAAGAGTAAGGAACGCATGTAGAATCAGAACTTACAATTTTCAAGGATAGGCTGCATTTCACTAATACACAAAATGATAATCCTTAGCCAAAAAAAAAAAAAAAAAAAGCAATCACTGCACATTGGTCCCGAAAATAGTTTCTCTGTTACCAGTGAAGGTAACACAGAGTTCGCGAAAGATAAAGGTGAGATATTTGTGCTTTCGAGAAAACTGCTGAGTGTGATGTCTGTTGTTAATGCATTGACCAAAGTGCGAATGCTCTGTTGAAGTAAAAAGATAAAAGCAAAGTTTTCTCCGTTTGAGAATACTGCAAAGGATGATTTTTTTGGTAACTGCCAGAGATATTTTGGTGTTTCCATTTTTTATTTGAAATAAATAATTCTATGCATTTTTTTCTTAAAAGTGTACCAAACACACTCATGGTAATTAAGATTACATGGCAATGCATTCCATTTCGGATAGAAGGGAAGCCTAAATGCGTAACTTAACTTGCCCAACCTGTGTATTTCCGCCAGCTGGACTTTACAAGGACTAAATTTCCATAAAACACGAACAAATAGCAGGTAAGTAGCACAACACGATGATAAGCTCATTCTGAATATCAAGGAAAATATAAGAAAAACAAATCACCTGAATTTTTGCTTGAATCCGCCAAGAAAAAGGAAATCTGAACATAACATCATAAAAACATAATACTACGTCCAGTCCTTAATATAAAAATTCTTTTAACTTTTATTTTGATTTTAGATATAAGACCACAATCCACTTTGTCTCCCATACTTATGCATTTTTTTCTAAGATAATCCTTGTAATAAAAGTAGTTCTAGCCAATACACATGATTAACAAGAATATTTTAGGAAAGACAACACTTATTTATTACAAATATCTAACTTAATTTTTTAATTTATTCAAATTAGTTAACTAACTCTTATATTTAGGACTGAGGGTAGTATCTTTCAAGCCCCGTGTTCTATTATTCTTCCATGTCACAGTTGATGGGCTTGGGAAGGCAAAATCCTTGGGCTTCCTAGGAACCACTTGTTTGTCATTGGTGTGGTCACAGGAGCAGCCTACTTTGATTCCCACTGAATTTGGTTTTGACTGTAACATCGATTCCATTGTATTAGAGTTAGGTTGCGGACGCAATGATGCCGACTGAATTGGTTTAATGTAATTTTAATATTCAACCGCAGATGTGGGGCACACTCCACACTGTTTGATCTCTCCTCTTGTTTCATCAACAGAACCCCAAGAGAATATGATGAACCCAAATTGAAGCAATAGTGGATGATAAGCAGTGTTGTTTTGAACTTCTCCTTTATTTTCTTCAATTGTCCTTTGTACCTCTCGACATGACTCTGCATTGTACCAAAGAACAACATGATCTGACAACAGAGGCCCAGAGAAATACGCTCTTTCAAACGTGCAAGCAGATTGACCATCAATAAACAATTTGGCATAAATTGTAGTCGATAATGATGAGTCAGAAAAGACGGCACAGAAAAAGAAAGTGCCAACCCAAGGTTGTGGAACGGAACCGAGATCCACAGTCACGAAAGGCTGTGTAGTCCTATAGATGAACCACTGTGCAACGCTTTTTTCCGGGATATTCCATTTTAGCCTTGTAATCAATGGCTTTGTTATTATACTACCTCGGATCCTTAATATAAAATTTTATTTGATTTTTATTTTTATTCTAAATATAAGACTCCAATCTATTTGTCTCTCATATTTATACATTTTTTTAAGGTAGTCCTTTTAACAATGATAATTCTAATCAACACACTTAATTGGTAAGGATATTTTAGAAAAGAAAATACCTATTTATTACAAATAATTAACTTAACTTTTTTATTTAATTTTCTCAAATTAGTCAACTAGCTCTTATAATTAGGATCGGAGGTAGTATATGTCAAGTAGCACTTTGGCCTCAACAGCTTAAAAGTTGAAATTGGTCACGCATCAGAAATAGGGAAGATATAAGTTGGCACGAATCCAAGTTCTTCAAGGTCATGTGAAGAATTTTCAAAGAAAATTAGAGTTAATATAGTGAAGGGTGGCTATAGTTAATAGGACAAGGTTAACAACATGTCAAGCACTATTTTATTTTGGCTTGATATGTTTTTTGCTCTGTCAAATTTGCCCTCATTTTAGTTTTCAAGGGCAAAATGATCTAGATATTTATTAAATTATAGGAACCAATATTTTCAATGAAAAGAAACTTAAGGGACTAAAACCTATGATTTGAAATTTGTGAGACAAAAACTGAAATAAAGGCTAACTTGAAAGACCAAAAATTATATTAATCATTTTATTTTTTATTTATAAATTACTTTTAATATGTTTAACTGAAACTAAATGAAACCTTAAAACTCATTAATTCTATTTAAAATTAAATAAGCTTTCAACTTATATGGATTTTTTCTAGTAAGGTTTTAACAAGACATAATATTTGTTTATGGACATCCAAGGGAGAGTTACATGGATGTCCATAAACTCCCCTAATCCTTGGCCTTTCTTATTCCACGCTCCATAACATCTTTAATGAATGGTTTTTAGGAGTTTTCATTTCATAATAACTCAAAAGTTATATATTTTGCACTCATGAGAGTTAATTTTTCATTCATTTTATGTTACTCTTAATAAGGTTAAAACCCTATAAATAGAGGGCTATGTAATAAACAATTTGCACATACAATTAAGTGAATAAGAATACACTCTATCCTTCTCTATAATATTCTCTCCTGTCTTGCTTATTTGTCTAATCTCCTTTACATTTCCTTATTTTCATAACTCCAATCAAATATTCTCCTCAATTATAAGTCTCGTTTCTCTTAAATCCACTTGCTACAAGTAAACACCGAAATTTAATTAGTTTGTGGTGTTTTTCCTTAACCATCTCTAGCATGAAATTAAATATGGGCTCGTTTATATTTGGATTGTAATATTATTACAAATTTAAGCTTTTTACCACCTCTGCATCATCATGAGCGGTTAAAAGACATGCGATATCTAAGAAACTCTCTCTGTGTCCCTCATCAAGTCCTTTAAGAATTAGTTTTAGGGCACCGTTAATTCATGGATCAGGTGATTTTTGAAGGTTTTTCAATAAGCTTTCCCAAGCTTCTGGATCTGCCTTATCAGACAAGGCAGAACCTAAAAGTATTAGGGCCAATGGATTCTTTTTTTTTTTTTAACCCTGCGAGTCACTTTCTTGCCAACCTTCCTAGTTTTGGACAAGGCATGTGAAGAGAAAAGTTTAAAAGCCTCATTAGAATCCAAACCCTTTAGTTCATATATAGCGTCACGATCTATTTTCGTACCAAGGACTTGTTTACCTCTAGTTGTTATTAAAATTTTACTCCCTGGTTTAAACCAATCGTGCCTTCCAACCAAATTGTTTACTGAATCATAATTATCAACATCATCAAAAACAATGAAAACTTCTTTTCGTTCAAGTCCAATCATGTCATAAGGGCCAGTGTGAGATTTTTTATCCCCTAATAACGCCGAAATAAGATCTTTCTTCACAGCCTGTATTCCATTATTCTTTGATTTTTCTCCCACTTTTTCCACAAAATGATAAGACCCTTTGGATTTAGAACACTACTTGTTATACAATGCTCTTGCAAGAGTAGTTTTGTCCAAACCGTCCATCCTCCAAATGCAAATAATTCGGACCTCGTTGGACTCCTTGTCCAATAATGATTCTACATCTTTCATTCTCTCTTCAATTCCGATAAAAGTCTTCTCCATTATCTTCACTTGGATACCCACTTGCGCAACATGTTTTTAACACTTTCCACTATTTCTTTAATTCGGTCTGCTTCATTATCTCTGCGCACCATTGAAAAAGTAAAGATGCACAAATTTAATATCATGTTATCTATTGAAGATTTTAACTATTCCTAATGAAATGCAACTTTGAAGATTTCTCAATTTTGAAAATGTGTTCTTATTAGTAGTTTTCTTGAGAAACATTACTCCCTGTAGAGTATGTCATATTTTTATAAAAAAACACGTAGTCAGTTGTCTCAAATTTTGTTTTTACTCCTTTTCGTGGGTTCAGGCATATGTGTTCGCTTTTGAGAAATGTAAAATTGAACAAATAATTATCCTCTTCAAAAATTAGTAATATATAATAATATGTTTGCATGACATTTACAATGAAAGTCCTCTCCTTTTTGTCCAAAAGAAATGAAAGTGTCATCATGCTTTTGTAGTCAAAATAAAGCCTTTCTAGCGGTGAAACATACTGTAAACCTTGGGAGAAGCCTAAGCAATTGTTTGATTTCTATTTTTTTTTAACATTTTTATTTCAGTTTCAGCAAATAAAAATGGAATTCTCGTTTGACTGAGGTGAAACCCAAAAAGCAAGTCAATAAATAAAGATGGTGTGAGTAATAAACACGGAATAGGTTACATAATGGAAAATAGTGCAGACACAGCGGCTGATACGGATTGCGCGTGACGCTGAGCGGTGAAACAACAGTGAAATAAGCACAGAGAATCCCCACATAATTGGATATGTATTTTCTATGGTCTGATCGTAACAACATTTGAAATTACTTATAGTGAGTATATTTTATATAAATTGAGATAAATTTTTTTTATATATTTATCTTATATTTTATAAATGGTAATTGAAAAACTGTTTATAAATTATTTTAAACGGGGTTTATTTGTTTGCTTTTGTATTAGTACTATTATTTTTCACGAACTCGTGGAACACGTGACACTAGGGGTGAATTAATGTCTGGACAAATGTGGAGATAAATTGGTAAGGATGAATTTTCATTGTATAGATTTTTTTGGTGTAAAATAATATTATTCCCTCCCAGATTTATTTTGATTTAACACTTTATTTTCCCAAATTTATAAAAAAAAATTTCTCAAAGTCTTCATATTGATTATAACAAAATTTTTCATTAAAAAGTAGTTAATGGTTAAAAAAACACTTTAAAAATATAAATTAACATATGTTTTTCATAAATAATACTGCCTGCAATTCTTAATATAAGAGTTAGTTTGAATTTTATTTTAATTCTAAATATAAGACCCTAATAATCTATTTTGTCTCTTATACTTTTTTATTTTCAAAGTAGTTCTTATAGTAACAGTAGTTATAGCTACTATACTTGATTAGCAAAGATATTTTAGAAAAGATAACATCTATTTATTATAAATAATTAATTTAACTAATTTTTTTAATCTACTTAAATTAGTTAACCTACTCTTATAATCCTTTGATATTAAATATAAGACCTATTTTGTAGTATAAATTACACTGCAAAATAAATTTTATATTTAAAATCGGAGAAGTATTAGAAACCGAACTCAGCAGTTAATTTGAACAAACAGGGCCATGCATTTCAAAGAAAGGGGGTCACACGAGGTTGGAATTTTGCTGTGCTGTTATGAGTGGGGTGAAAAAGAAATTAACCCAGGACTTTCGGTGGCCTTCACCCCCTACGTACATGCACATCACGTGCAGAGCAAATTAAATCATTGAGCAAGGACACATGCATGCAAACTAGAGCTAAAAAACTAGGCTGAGCCCGTCGGGTCAGACTATTTAAACTCATTTAAATTGAGTAAATTGAGGGTTGGGTTTGTAATTTGGGGTTTTTAAAAGAAACTTAGACTTAAAAAGACTAGCCTTGTAGGGCTTGAAAATAAAAGGACCAGCTCATTTAAGCCCGTCAACAATAATTTTTTCTTAATTTATATTTTTTTCTTGACCCTAACCTAAGTCTATAACATTTTACACATTCTCTCTCTCTAAGTTTCACTTTCAACTTTTCACTCACTCTCAGTTCACACCTCAGTCTCTAATGATGTTGAAATAAATAAAAATATATTCTCCATATCCTAAAGCAGATCTCCAATGTGTTTATTTGAACCAGCAGTAATATATTAAAACAAACAAAATATATTCACCATATTAAAACAAAAATTTTAATGATTGAACCAATAGATACGTATTAATTTGTATATATATGTTATAAAATTTTAATAAATAAGTTAATATTTTTTTCTATAGTGACTATATCATAATTTTTACTCTATATTTAAATAAAGTTAGACAAGCAAGTTAGATAAAACCAAATAAGACCATCCTAAACAAAAACAAAAAAAAGATGACATAATTAGTTCATTAAAAGCATACTATGGATCAATCCAAAGTGGTCAGGTATTTTAGAATTCTCACGAGACTGTGTAGTAAAGTGATTTTCACAATTAAAGCCTGAGAAAAAAAATACTACCTCCGGTCCTAATCATAAGACCTTGTTTGACTACAAACAAGCTCATATAATTAGGACCAGATGTAGTAAGGAGACAACACAGAATCAATCTCTAATGGTTGCTAAGATGAAACATCTAAAAAAAAAAATTTAACATTAATACTTTTAAATAAACTTATTGGTGGGCAAAAAAATCAATTCAAAAAGAAGGAACAAGATATATTAGACTTCAAAATAGCTAAATAGTATTGAGAAGAAATTATTGATATTTTTTGAAGTTAAGAAGAGCCTATTACTAGTGAAGCACAATCAAATATTCTTACAATTGATGATAATCATGATAGTGTTTGTCTTTTTTTTTTTTAATAGTGAAAACGTTTGTCTATTTTTAATGAAACTTTTGAATGTTAATGTTATTAACTTGTTATGTCTAATGGATGTTTTAGATTTTTTGTATATTGATGGATATTTAGATATGATGGTCCTTTGTATTTGTGACTTAATTTTATTCATATTTATGTCTTTTACTAATAATTTCATTAGTTTATTTTATAACCACATTAATTAATCATCCAAATAAACATATTATTTATCAAACTGATTTTTATGTAAAAACTAATCCAAATATAAATTACATTACTGCCTTTTATCTTAATCCAAATAAGTACAAAAAAACACGAAAATTTAATTAGTTTGTGGCGTTTTTTTTCCTTTCCGGTTCTATCTTCTATCATGAAATTAAATATGGGCTTGTTTGGATTAGTATTAAATTGTAATATAAGTATCTTATTCAAATTTATTTTAATGACAGTGAAGATATTTTTTTTACACATTTGAGGGTGGTGGGGTATACTGATACACACGGAGCAATGTTCCCAATGGTAACCCCGCCTAGTGTGGAAGTGTGTAAAATAAGTCGGCACGCATGCGAGTTCTTAATGATTACGCATGCCAGTTCTTGAAAGAGCGGAATTTGTGTTAAAATTGGGATACCCTGGTGCTCACAAAAAAAAGAAAAGGAAAATTGAAGGCGGAATCAAGAGTTTTTTATAAACTCCCCTTCAAGAAAAATGAAGACATCAGTCCCACAAAGGCCTCTCATCCAGGAATGAATCCAGAAGATCTCAAGCTCGCTAAAAAGATAGGGTCTAAAAACTTATTTCATATGTCCAACGTTTCTTAGAGTACGGGATATAGCTGTAATTGGCTTCCGGGTGATTTCCGAAGAGTTTTAGTGCATGGTTAGGAAATTACCTTGAGACTTTCTCCCGAATTTCTCTAAAGGCCTTCATCCAAAAGCTTAAATTCAATAGGAAATAAACTGAGCCTGTGGGGGGATTATACTACTGGGGAAGATAATTAAGGTGGTCTTGGAGTTGACTCAGGCAACCAAGTCAATGGAATTACGTCTGCGAAACTTCATGGAATGGAACGCATACCATTTACACGAGGGGATGGGCCTCTTTCAAGTTATTAATTAAAACTTTCTTTTGTTTATGTTCTCAATCTAAACACTGGAAAAAAACTCTCCAATTAATATCTTCCTGATTATGAATTATTTCTCTTTTTTTTTCCTAACAATTATGATTCTCACATCTCAATACTTTGTGATTGAGACTTGGGGAAAACTAATTCATAAATCTTTATAGTTAATTGATTTTTAATCATATCCCACAAAGGTTAGTCTCCCTTTGAGCCATTTGATGAAAATGATAGAGCATAGTCAAAATGTATAGTTGCTTTTCACATACTGTCGTCAATGCAACTTCTCGTTCATTTCATGAATGGAAAAGACAGCATCAAATGAAAAAACAGAGAGCAGAGAGAAAGAAAATTACCCAACACTTAATCAAATTTCTTTATATACACAAATTAGTTTGAGCTACCGTATTTTACAGAAAATTACAATTAATTGAAGGGTCACAAAGACAATTTAAAAAGAAAAGGCTTGTGCCAGCTTACATAAATCCTTCGATCATGCCCAACTACTATCAAACCTCTTCAATTCAAATAATAGACTTAGCTTCACATGATCACACTATGCAAATAGCAAAACTGAATTAGCGATGATGCTGCCTTGATGCCTTGCTCTTAACTTGAACAAGCATATCAGTTTTTGCAAAGCCTCCAGCTGTGACATGTGCAGCATCTGGAAAGAAATATATCCTGATCTGAGGACCTTGGGCATTCAACCCTAAAAAAAAAAAAGTTGAAGCCTCTCCCAACTAACAAGATCTTTTTATTTTTTTATTTTTTTGCTGTAACTTATTCCAGTGCCCATTATCACAATGACACCTAACCTTTTTAATATTTTTAATCTGTAATTTTATTATAATAAATTTACTTTTTTTAAGAATTGATAGTGATAAACTGATCTTTGTTTTGAATTTTGTATATATTAAAACAAAAAATTATTTAATATATAAAAATATTAAATTGGATCAATAATCCAAAATCAACCTCGGTGGTTCTTATTATGATGAGGGTATTATACATAGTAAATTCACATTTTTATTATTGTTTTTCAAAACATAAATACAAAAGAGAATTTTTATAATTATGTTTGTCTATTTTATCTCTTTTTGTTTGATTTTTTTTTTGCTCATAATTAGCGCTTCTTTATACTGTATTTACTTATTTTGAATTTTAATGCCCAAAGTAAATATGCTTATGTTCTCTACAACGAATGGGATGACTAAAAGCAAAGCTAACTTTTACAGGCTTCCCCTTTTCCGTGTGACTTCCGAAAAGGCTTTAACGCATAATTAGGAAACTACGTTGAGACTTTCTCCCAAGTTTCTTAAGGCCTTCACCCAAAGCTTAATTAATAAAAAACTAAGAATGATTCAAATTTAATAAATGCATGATGGCCAATTATATATAACTATTATATAACGGACAATTATATATACTGCTTCATACTCGTTTGTTCCATTGGAAATACAGGACGAAAATGAACGTTCTTGTAGTAGCGTAGCATGAGGAAGGAAACCTTCTTTTTATTCCACACATCCAAATAAAATGAGAGGAGGGGACTATTATAAGCATTGCTGATTGACTGATCAACGAAGCGCTTCTACTTTCCAACATAAGCACAGAACAAATGAACGTACAGAATCGGTGGAGGAGATTTAAACTAACAAAATGTAAGATTTAATTTCATTCACGTGCTTAACATGGGATATATAAATTGTTGTCTCTCAGAAAATGATGTAGAAATAATATCCATGTATATCGAATGGAGGCTGGGTCCGGTTGTTTTCAATTTTAATTTTAATATAACAGTTAAAGATTTAGTGTTTACTTAATTTAGCCCTATAGGCATGGAAGATCACGATAAGAGAAAGATCAATCATAATCAAGCATATATATATATATATATATATATATATATAGTTACCTATCCAAGCCAGAATCCCAACCAGATAATTAAATTGGCAGCATGAGTGAGAGCCTCCCTCCACTTTTGCAGTTGTTGCTTGAAATGGTGATGCTTTTCTGCTCAAGTTCTTCAAATGCTTTCTGGTAACTCTCGGATTGCTTCCTCATATGTGAAGGATCTACTCTATAGAACACTCTAATATTTCTGTGAGCTCCTTCAAGCACCACGTGGAAGTTGTATTAATAATTGGGGGATATTAAATGCCACTGCGCACGTAATAAAAACATCTCAACTTAATGATTGAGATATACATAGGAACATTTAATATTATAATTAAGTCTTTGCCTGGGTTTGCTCAAAACCAGCAAAATCATATGCTTGTGCAATATTAAGATTTGTAAGTCGCACTTTCTTCCATCAGCTTCTTATGTCTTCGTTAACTGATGAGATATTCATCTTTGATGTTCGCAAAGCCTTTCCCAGCAACTTCAGTAATTTGATCTGCCCTTACGACATATAAGCTATGAAACTCCAATCCTTAATTATGATGCGGTATTGGGGCGAGGGAACCCCCAAAGAGTTGCAAAACATTCACAATCATTTTCCCTCTTTTTTTTTTTTAATTATGAAAATAAAAGTTTAAATAAGTTGAATTTCTGTCCTCCTGGACTAGTATGCCTTTATTTGGGCTTTGGCATTTGCACAGTTGGAATACTTTGTTTTGAAAAAAAGGATAAAGTTCTCTCTTTTTGCTGACGTTGCGAAGAAGAGAGAGCAGAAGTAGTGGCACAAGAATAGTTATTAACAGAGTACTTATAGAAAGAGACTCATTTAAACCGTAAGGCAAGACTAAAGGCCCTTTGTGCCAAGAAAATCCTCAACGACAGAGTTATGCAAGGGAACAGACGAAAATGAACAGAGTTGCAGACGAAAATGAACTTGAACCTTGAAATCAAAATGTATGAATGCTTTTTACATATTGTCGCCAATACAACTTTTTTTGTTCATTTCATACTGAATGGAAAAGGCAGCACCGAATGAAGAACGGAGAGCAGAGAGAAAGAAAATTATACGAAGAGTGGACTATAAGCATTGCTGATTGATTGAACAATGAGCCCTTCTACTCTGTTTAGCCGGCAAGGGATCTGTCAAAAATAAGCACTGAACAAATGAACAGAATCGGTGGATGAAACTGAAACCAACAACATATAAGATTTCATTGGCATGCTTAACTTGAGATATGAAAATTTGCTCCAAAGAAATTAGTGCAAGGACAAACCTCAACAAATTGGGGCTGCCACACCATGTGCATGAGGTGACAGGCATCGGGCGAGTCAGAATCTTCTTCGCTTTCACTGGTTTCATGTTCTTCACGATCCTTGTCCCTATTAATTATAACCGCGATCAGAGGCTCAAATGATTCATTCCTCATGTGATCAGGCTCTGCTTCAATATTAATAACTTCATTCATAGACATGAAGCTAAATGCGTCAGGAACTTATGCAAACTAAACTAACAACCCTGATTAAATTAAGAACTCCGAATTACCGTCCAATATTAAATCCCAGCTATCAAATGTTAACCTCAATCAAATTTTTAGCGTATTCCTAATTAAAGGCAACTTTGCAGATTCAACTTTTTTCAGAGCAAGATCATCGGATGAATAGAACGAGATCAAACTTATCAGGCTGTTGATTATGAGTTGACGATTTTAATGGATGCAGCCTTATGAATATATATATATATATATAGACACACACACACACACACACACAAATTAGATGGAAATGATGCAGCCATCAGAGGGAGTGGGATTGAAAAAGAAATATGAGAATATATTAATGTTCAAAGATCGAACCAGTGATTATATTCCCAGACTGCTTCTTCGATTGCGCTTGAAGATGAACTTGATCTCTATATTTGCAAGCTCCTTCAATGGCTTCCTCAATTTCCATAAATCTTTTTCTTTCTCAATCTGCTCAGTTAATTTCCTGTGATTATGAAATATTAGAAGTAAGAAATAATCAGCTTAATGTCCATTTGTTGAATCGAATTCTTCAAAAATGTTAAATTAATTATATGTATGCCAATTCTTCAAAAAAAAAAGAAAAAGAAAAAAGGAAGCATGTCTATCAGTAGTAGTTAAAACCAGAGCATACCATTTTGAGGTGGAGGCGCGAGAGTGATGTGTGAAGTTGAAGTAGTGGGCAGATGAATTGAACTTGAGAGCTGTAAAACTCAAAAACCATGTTATGAAATTCATCGAAGTAAGCTGTGATATTTGCGCTTTCGAGAGGCCGATTGCGTTGCATTAGAGCTACGATGTGGATGCAATAATGCCAATTGAATTTGCTTGATGTCATTTTGATATTCAACAGCAGATGTCGGGCACACCCCACACTCTTTGATGCCTCCTCTTGTTTCATCAAGACGTGCGAATTCAATTTGAAGCAATGGATGATAAGTGTTGCTTTGGGCTTCTATTTTCTTTGCTTCAATTTTCCTTTGTACTTCTCGACGTGCCCGTTGATCGTACAAAAGAACAACATGATCTGACAACATGGACTCACTATGAGAACACCATGCAGACATGGAAGCATATTGACCATCAATAAACAATTTGGCCGTAATTTTTAGAAACCGTGATGATCCAGAAATGACGGCGCAAAAAATGAAAGCGCCATCCCAAGGTTGTGGAATCGAACTGAGATCCACAGTCAAGAAAGACCCTGTAGTCCTATACATGACCCACTCTGCAACTCTATTCCCCGGATATTTCACTGTAGCCCCGTAATCATTGGCTTTGTTATTATTTATGTCAAGTATCAATGTGGCCTCAACAGCTTTGATTGACTGCCCATCCAACTTCATGCAATTTCTGAAACTGAAGATCGGATGAAAATATTGTTTTCCTTCTCTATCTTCACTCATTAAAGGTGAATGTAAAGTCTCAAGGGACAGGCAGTCATCGACCAACAGCATTGAGATAAAGGGAGGGAGTTGTGGTAGAGACCGAAGCCTTTTGCATCCAATTAAGGTGAGACTTCGCAGGCTTGAAAGATGTTTGATGCTTAAAGGCAAGGTCTCTATATTATTCCTCGAGAGATCTAACCGCCATAATGACGACAACAAGCTGATGTTGTCGGGCACTTCATATAATTCACTACAATCAGTCAGCTTTAGATCGCAAAGCACGCATCTCATCAAATTTGGAAAGTAGATTTGACGCTAGCTTATTACAGTATGCAGCCTCAAGGCCTCGAAGGGTACGCGGGTCAACCAACTTGTGAAAACTTGTCACACCTTCGCATCTTCCTAGATCCAAAATACCAATTTTGCTGAGATGTCCGCTTGATGAGCACAACTCACCATTGATGGCTGCATCACAAAAATCCAACTCAGACAAAAAAATTTCTGAGGTCACCGAAAATTCTGAGTCCTGAGCATCCCATCAAGTTGAGTTCCCTCAGTGATTTGAGATGGGTGTTGCTCGTAAGGCTGGTAAGGGCTTTGCAGTGAAATAGCACTAAAACACTAATGCTATGAAGAGATAAAATAGATGGATGAACATTCTGCAATTTTGGACAATATCCAAGAATAACTCGTGCAAGATGTATGGCCTTGGAAAAATTTGGGAGCTCAATCAAGTCTTTTGATCCATGAAGATTGATTTTGCTTAAATTCACAAGATTCTGTAAAAACAAAAAAAAAAAATTCCATGGTAAGATTGGTGGCAAAAACGAAAATAATTACTCTCTCTTATCCTTTTTTAATAGTTTTACTAAAAAATTACTTATTAATGTCGAAAGGTTTTACAACTTTCTAAAATTACACTTAATCAATAATCTTTATAAATATCGGTGTGATGGTGAAATACAAATGCATTTTTTAGAATGGGTGCTGTCAGTCTGTCATTGAATTTTTTAAGAGGTCTTAAAGACCCATAGGTAAAGGCTTACCCATTTTCACCATATTTTTCTTCAATATTTCAGAACTTTTCTGGAAAAGCCAAAATGTGTTGCACCATGTAGGATGTTTTAATGATTCTTCACGAACAATTTGTTTACCCATTTGTTTTATCAGACTGTGCATACATATTCTTCCTCCATCAATATCTAAAAGAGCTTTATCTTCAAGTCTCATCAATCCAATCTCAGTTGAATAACCGCATGCATCTAACCATTTTTTTACATCCTCAACATCATAATCATCATTGAAAAAACATACGATATGTGAGAAAATATTTTTCTCTTCCTCATTATCAAGTCCTTCAAAGCTCAATTTGAGGATATCATTGACTTTTGGACAAGGTAATTTTTGAAGCTTTTCAAATTGGCTTTTCCATGCTTCTTGCTTTTTGCCGTGCAAGGAGGAGCCTAAAACCTTTAGGGCCAATGGATTTCCACCTGCATATCCAATCACTTTTTTTGCTAGCTCGCTTATCTTTGGATCACTATAGCCTTTTTTGAAGGCATTCAAGGAGAAAAGTTGAAAAGCTTCATCAGGATCCAAACCATGAAGCGCATATATATCATCCACTTCCTTACCAAGCACTTGCTTATCTCTAGTTGTTATTAAAATTTTACTACCTGGTCCAAATTCAAGTTTTCCAACTAGATTTTCTAATTGCGCATGATTATCAACATCATCAAGCACAATTAAAACTTTTTTCCGGCGGAGCCTACTTATGGTATGAGGATATATTGCATTGCCAATGTGAGATTCTTTATCCCCTAATAACCTCCGAAGGAGTTCTCTCCTTAAAGCATCCATTCCATATTTCTTCGATTCTTCCATTATGTTCAGAAAGCAAGACCCTTCACATGTAAAAAATAATTTGTTAAATAATGCTTCTGCAAGAATTGTTTTGCCTAAACCGCCCATCCCCCAAATTCCAATGAATTGACAGCCACCATTGTTTGAACCTTTGTCCAACAATGATTCTACATCTGCCATTCTTTTGTGAATTCCAATCAAGCCTTTTAGATAATATTCACTTTGATACCTAGGGCCCAACTTTTGCATGACTCGATTCACTATTTCTTCAATTAGTTCCGCTTCATCCCTACACACCATTGAAAAAAATAAAGAGGCACCAAATTTAATACCACATTATCTATTCATTTCAAATTTTGAACTATTTCTATTGACATGTAACTATGAAGATTTGCCCATTTTTAAAATTTCTTATAATATTTTTTTGAGAAATATTACTTATATTAGATGACATAACTAGACATATATATATATATATATATATATATATGAAATTCCAGCTTCATCTTATGGCTACGAATGCATCGTCATGACCATAGTGAAACAGGGATTGAGATTAAAATATCATAAGAGTAAATTGATTGACCCGGTGGACTGGTTAAGCATAGTGTACAAGAGAAGCTATTCTCTTTATGATCATCAGCGTAACTTCCATTAAATGCCTCAAAGATTGATTTAATTTAGCCCCAGGCGTGGATGAAAATGATAAGAGGAAGATCATAAATATGTAGTTACCTATTGAAGCCACAATGCCAACCAGACAAATTGGCAGCTTGAGTAAGAGCCTCCCCCCACCTTTGCAGTTGTTGATTGTTGATGTTTCTTTTGCACTCATGTTCTTCAAATGCTTTCTTGTAACTCCCAGACTGCTTCCTCACATGTGAAGGATCCACTCTATAGAACACCGGCATAACAAAGCAACCTTGATTTTTGGAGCACTCTAATATTTTTGCAAGCTCCTTCAGGCACCATGTGGAAGATGCATAGTTTTCTGAGAAGACCACAAGGAACAGAGTTGAATCTTCAATGGCTTTCTCGAGAGGCGGCCATACCTCATCTCCTTTCTCAAGTCTATAGTCGATGTATGTATATATTTGGTTTCTGCGAAGAGCTTCATGAAGGTGGCTCGTGAAGTTGAATCGGGTGTCCTCACCTCTGAAGCTAATAAAAACATCATATTTCTTTGGAGATTGGGAAGATGGAGCAGAGGAAGAAGATGAAGCCATATCAAATTGCTTGGCTACGATATGCCAAAAAAAGGGGACTGCTTTCGATTCAGATCTAAGAACGATTGGTAATAGGAAACAAACCGGCCTAAGAGGAAGATATATAAGATTTTAGGGGAATAGATTGAGTCAACCAAGTCAATGAAAGATGGAACAAAATGAATAATAAATAATCATAATAAATTATAGATAAAAGCAAAGCTAACTTTTAGAGATTTATCATAATACAGCTTCCATACGTGTGACTTCTGAGAAGTTTCACATGGCCTGATCCTCAAATTTGAAATTTCAAAGAAACGCGGTCCTCCTACCCAATTAGTAGTGTGTGGAAAAGACAGCACTAAATCAAAAACATAGTATAGAGAGTAAGGAAATTCCACTGACCCTGTCTCCGAAATGTTGATCAAATATCTTTGAGACCTTCACCCAAAGCTTTGATCAAATTTTCTAAGGGATGGTCCAAAAAGAAAAAGAAAATAAAAAATCCCAAGAAAATAGAAACGCCTGCGATCAAATGTCCTAATGAAATTTGGATTAATAAAGCACTATAATTACACCTCTCTTACTTATGTTGCATGTTTAGTGTTCGCCTCTAGAAATATAAGGTTGAACAAATACTTATTTTCTTCAAAAAATAATAACGTATATTATCAAAACATTTAACGTGAAAGCCAGAGCCAGTAAGCATTGGAGTAGAGGAGGGTGTGACGGTGAGTAAAAAACGCGGAGGAACAAGTACGGATTGCGCGTGACAGTGAGAATGGTGGAGCCTCATAAATAGTCATGTGTCTTATTTTGAGGAATGATGTTAAACAATGTTTTGTATAAAATACCCCTTATGAATAAATAAAATAACTCAGCACTTTTTATCGTGCCAGTCTATTGTCATATAGTTTTTCTTCTTGATGAATGACATTTATATTTTTACTAAAAATATATGACCTAGCCCACCTTGGATTGAAGTTGAGAAAATGCAAAGTGTAAATTGAGGGTAAGAGTAGAAAAAAGAAAAAAAAAAAGGGGGTTTTAAGACATAATAAGTTAATGCTTGCGAAGCTTGCAGAAAGTTCACAAAACAAACAAATATACAAAAAAGTAGAAAAAAGCTACTTTTGACTTTCATACGGAGATCGTCAATCTGCCTACGAAAATAGAATCTCTTTGTTGGCTTTTTGGCATATGACTCAACCGACGCGTATAGTTATTGGCTTCATGTTTCAAAAAGTGTAGGGTGCTTTAATGAGTAAGTGAATTCGGGTCAAGTGAGGCCTTATCCATGATACATTACAAAAAAACAGACTTTCGGCGGCGACAAAAAAAGTCATCGCTGAAAGTTCACTTTCAGCGGTGACACCACAAAGTCGCTACTGAAACTAAGACTTTCAGTGGTGTCGCCGCTGAAAGTATAATATAATAATATATATTTTATTTTACAATATTAATAAACAAATTCAATCTGACTCAGCGGTAAGAAGGTTAGACACGAAAGGAGGCGGTCATGAGTTCGAACCTGGAAGAAGACACATTTAAGGTGAAAATATTTAAACGATGACGTGATGAGGAGGAGTGATGTGGCAATGATGTGGAGGTGGCTAGTGATGATGTGGCGGTCGGCGGTGATGATGTGGCCGCCGATGGCGATGACGTGGAGGTCGACGGTGATGACGTGGCGGGCCGGAGACGATGACGTGACACCGGCGGTGATGACGTGGCATTGGTAAAGCCAATTCTTCTTAGGCATTACTTTCAGCGGCGACAAAAAAGTCGCCGCAGAAAACACTTTCGGCGGCAACATTTGTCACCGCCGAAAAGTCTTTCAGCGGCGACAAGAGTGTCGCCGCCGAAAGTGTTTTCTGCGACGACTTTTTTGTCGCCGCTGAAAGACTTTTCGACGGCGACAAATGTCGCCGCTGAAAGTATCTTTTAGCGGCGACCTTTTTAGTCGCCACTGAAAGTTTTCAGCCACGGCTGCTACGGCAACGACTTTTCAGCGGCGACTTTGAAAGTCAATTTTTTTGTAGTGATAGTTGATCAAGGAGTTGATTTATAACTTATAAAGTTATGAGTTTTAATTATGCTGTCGATATAAGAATTTTGTTAATAAATAATATTTAAATATTTATATTAGCACTTTTCTGGTCTGAAAACATATCAAAGTCTCTGAGACCTAATTCACCTAAATTATTTTGAAAAAAAAAAAGTGAATCCTTTAGAGGATTTTTTTTTTTCCGTAACTTATTCCAATGCCCATCATAACAATGACATCTAACCTTTTTAATATTTTTAATCTGTAATTTTATTATAATAAATATATTTTTTAAGAAGTGACAGTGATAAAATTATCTTTGAATTTTGTATATATTAAAAAAATTATTTAATATATAAAAATATTAAATTGAATTAATAATCTAAAATCAATTTGGGTGATTCTTATTATGATGAGGGTATTGTACATAGTAACTTCACATTTTTATTATTGGTTTTTTTGGGCTGGTCAAAAAAAGAAAGAAAAAGAAGTTTTTATAAATTTATTTGTTAATACTTATAGTTTATTATAAATTTTATACGTTTTATGTTGATCACCATGCATTGGGTAAGAAGCTGTAACCCCCCCCCCAAAAAAAAAAAACAGAGAGAAAATAATAACAGAGGCTGATTGATTTTAGCTTGAGTAAGATTTGTTCATTCCAGTATCCTTTCGTCGTTAAATGGACTTAAATGTATTCACAATTTGAACAGTGAAAACAAGAGTGAAGAAAATAAGGGGAGAAAAACTCTCCAATCAAATACTCTCCCTAATTATAAGTCTCAATTCTTCTAAATACACATAAAAGCATGTGATTTTATCTGATTTTGGTCTTTTATAGGAAGTATTCTAGGAAAAATGTTTTAATTATATCCAGAACTTTGTGATGAGACTTATAACTGGGGACCAAAACAAATATAAAAGCTAGGACTTATGTTTAGAGAAAGAGGCTCTTCTCGGCTCCCCTCCTTTCCCCAAATCATTGTCGTTTTGGGTGTAAAATGAGGGGTACTGTTTTTTTTTTTTTTTAATAACATCTAGCATCTTGAAGTACTCTTCCGCTCTTTAATTTAAAATCTATTTAACTAATTTAATTAGACTAAAAAAGTGATATAAGTTAGTTAATTATAAGAAATATGATATATTTTTCTTAAAACACCATAATCATCTTCTTTAATATCCTCCTTTCCTTTTTTACTTGATTATGACTGAGGGAATATTCATACGGGTAATTTAGAAAAATTATGAGAAATTGGTCTTACATTTAGAACCAAAATCAACTCAATAATTAGGTCTTATATTAAAGACCAGAGAAGTATTATTTAGTAACTCCTAATATCTTAAAATAATTTTAAATAGGAGATGGAGAGTCAGGAACACACGAAGAACCAGAACTTACAATTCAAAAGGATAGGCTGCATTTCACTAATATACAAAATGATAATACTTATACCCAAAAAAAAAAAAAAGTAATCACTGCACATTGGTCCTGAAATAGATCCTCTGTTACAAGTGAAGGTCACACACAGTCCGCGAAAGAGAAGGGTGAGATATTTGCGCTTCGGAGAAAACTGCTGAGCGTGATGTCTGTTGTTAAAGCAGTGACCAAAGTGCGAATGCTCTGTTGAAGTAAAAAGATAAAAGCAAAGTTTCCTCCGTTTGAGAATACTGCAAAGGATGATTTTTTGGTAACTGCCAGAGATATTTTGGTGTTTCCATTTTTTATTTGAAATAAATAATTCTATGTCCCCGCCCCCCTCTTAAAAATGTACTAAACAAACACACCCATGGCAACTAAGATTACATGGCAATGCATTCCATGAAGGGAAGCCAAAATGCGTAACTTAACTTGCCCAACCTGTGTATTTCCGCCAACTGGACTTTACAAGGACTAAATTTCCATAAAACTTTAACTAATAGCAGGTGCGTAGCACAACACGAGGATAATATTTCATCAAGTCTATAGTCGCTATATGTATCTATTTGGTTTCTGCGAAGAGCTTCATGAGGGTGGCTTGTGAACTTGAAGCGGTTGGCCTCGCCTGATCTGAAGCTAATATTTCTTTGGAGATTGAGAAGAGGAAGCAGTGGAAGAAGATGAGGCCATATCAGATTGCTTGGCTACTATAAGCAAATTAAAAGAGAACTGCGACTGCTTTCAATTCAGATTTTAGCATGATTGGTAATAGGAAACAAACCAGCCTAAGAGGAATACTCTTCCTATTATTAATATGGAACTCAATTGTTAAGTTAATTTTTATTCTAAATATAAGACATATTTTCATATTTATTAACTTTTTCTAAATTACTCTTATGAATACTCTTTCAATCATAATCAAGTAAGTGAGGAAAAGAGGATATAAAGAAAGATGATTATGGTGTTTTAAAAAAAACATGTCACTTTTCTTATAATCAATAATCTTACCTAATTTTCTTAATTTAATTAAATTAATTGCAGAGTAGATTGAGGGAACCAAGCCAATGAAAATGGGATCAAAATGAAAATTAAATAATCATAAATTGCAAAGAAAGGCGGTCCTGCCGAGTTATTAGTGTGGGGGAAAAGACAGCACTAAATGAAGAACATAGTACAAAGAGAAAGGAAACTCCAGTGACACTTTCTCCGAAATGTCGAAAGCATAATCAAATTTTCCAAGTGCTGGTCAAAAAGACAACATAGTACAAAGAGAAAGGAAACTCCAGTGACACTTTCTCCGAAATGTCGAAAGCATAATCAAATTTTCCAAGTGCTGGTCAAAAAGACAACATAGTACAAAGAGAAAGGAAACTCCAGTGACACTTTCTCCGAAATGTCGAAAGCTTAATCAAATTTTCCAAGTGCTGGTCAAAAAGACAAAGAAAATCAAATTTCCTAAGAAAATATGGACGCCTGCTGTCAAATGTCCTCGTAAAATATGATTTAATAAAGCATTATAATTATACCTCTCTCAGTTTTCCCCTGGGCAGCATTGGGAATAATATAACGGAGTAAACCCAAAAAGCAAGTCAATTGCGCGTAGAGGATGGGCTGACCGTGACTCTGTAAGTAACAAACAGGGAGGAATAAGTTATGGATTGCGCGTGACAGTGAGAATAGTAAAACTACACTCATAACCGCGAAAATTAAAGTAGAAAGTTCACACACAATTGAATAGCTTGTTTGCTTATAATTATCTGTGAATAATTTTGTCTTATATTAAAGATGAAAAATAGTATAAGGAAGATGAAGGGCCTGTTTGTTTTTGTTCTTTGTTTTCTTATTATCAAAACAATTTTATAAAATTATTTTTAAGAACAGGTTTTGGAAACAAAAAATAAAAAACTTTGTTTGGAAAATAATTTTTAAAAAATCACATTTGGAAAAAAAATATAAAAAATTACACTTTAACAAGTGGTAGTTATCACCGGTAATGATAAGTAATAGATAGTAGAGGAGAAGAAAAGAAGATTTCTCCAATTTTTCAAAACAAAAAAATAAAAAACAAAAAAAACAAAAGCAAAAAAAACATATAAAAATTGTATTGGTTTTTCAGTTTTTAAAAATATATTATTATTTTTTGTTTTTTAAAACAATCAACTAAAAACAAATTGCCAAACAAAGTTTTTTATTTTTCATTTTTAAAAATAAAAAACTCAAAGCACCCATCTTATCACACTTGGACAAGAGAAGTGATGCTAGCTCATTACACCATCCTGCTTCAAGACGTCGAAGGTAACGCAGCTTAATCAATTTGTGAACACTTCTCACATATCTGCAATTGTTTAGAGATAATGAACGAATTTTGCTGCGATGCCCACTTGATGAGCGCAACATACCACTGATGGCAGTTCCTGAAAGGTTTAATTTGAACTCATCATTTTCTGAGGTCACAAAAAATTCCTCCAGACTTGAGCAACCACCTGCATCGAGCCGAATGAGAGACTGGAGATGGGTATAGCTTGTAAGGCTGGTAAGAGACTTGCAATCGCGTAGCCATAAACCACGCAGGCTGTGGCAAGATAAAATAGACGGATGAACACTTTGCAATTTTGAACAACCATTGAGATTAACATGCTCAAGACTTGTGGCGTTGGAAAAATCTGGGAGTTCAATCAAGTCTTCTGATCCAGCAAGCGTAATTTCGATTCAGTTCGGAAGTTCCTGTAAAAACATAAATTACATGATAAGATTGGCGGCCAAAACAAAATTAAGTAACTCATCTATTCCTTTTTATAAGGTTTCGCTGCTGTTTTGCTGAGAAAATTAGTTGAAATTAGCTATTGTCAACAAATTTTACAACTTTTCATAATCTCAATCAATACTCCCTTCGATTGAAGATATCAAATAACTAAATCACATAATTTTAATAAAATTAGTTATAAATAATAAATAATAAATAATAAAAGAAAATATAACTTGTTTTCTTAAAACACGTTTATTTATGAAGAGGACAAATGAGAGAAAAAATATGTAGAAAAAGAGATATGAGAGAATAAGTGGGGGGAAAAAAGAATTAGAAAGATATATAATTAATTAAGAGTAAAAATAAAAATGATGTATTTAATGATTAGATAAATCCAAATTATAACTTATAAAATAAAACAAAAAAAGCTTCAAAGATTTGATGCTTATAATTCAACAAAGATGGTAATCTTTATAAGTAAAGGTCATGGAGCTTAGTGTGAGGGTGAAAGACGAAGGCATTTATTTAGAATGGGTTATCAATATGTCATTGAATTTTGTAAGAGATTTTATCTGGACCTCAAAAATGGACTGAGGAGAGAGTACTTAATAAAGATTTTCCAACTAATGTATTAACAATATTCACCAAGGACAAAATATAAAATTCACTTGCACTCCATCCCAAAGTCTTGTCAAATTGCTGTCGGGCATTTGGAATTCAACAAGATTTTCAGCCTTGAATGTTGCCGGCAAGGACGCACAAGGGTATGCCGTCCAACACAATTTTATGAGTCCTTCTGGCAAAAAGTCTAATCCATCAGGAATTTCTACCTTGACTTCATCCCCACCAAAGATTTTGTGATAAGAATAAAAATTAAGAATCTTTAGGTTGGGCATTGAACGAAAGGCTCTACGACTTAAGCGCATCTCTCCAACTTCTGGAAGGTTCAGTCTTACACCTTCAACGGCTTTACTTCTCTAACAAATGGGGGGAAAAAAAACGTTAGTAATAAAAATATTATGTAAATTAAATAGGAATACTGAATTCAAAAAAAATTTTATATAAAAATATGAAGAAATTTTGCTCTTACCTTTTTTGCCACCAATATTTCAGATATTTCTTTAGGATCCCATAATCGACTGCGCTTTCTAGGATGTTTTGGTGACTCATCACGAACAGCCTGTCGACCCATTTCTCTTAGCAGATCGTGCATTGATATGCTCCCAAATTCATCAACTTCTAAAAGAGCTATCTCTCTAAGTCTGTTCAATTCAGAACAGATTGAATAACCACGTCGTGCTTTTAACAAATTTTTTATCGCCTCAACACCATCAGTTGAAAGACGTCCCTCAACATCATTATTATCACCAGTTAAAAGACATGCGATATCCAAGAAACTCTCTCTCCCTCCATCATCAAGTCCTTCAAGACTTATTTTTAGGACGTCGTTAATTCGTTGATCAGGTAATATTTTTAGTTTTTCTAGTAGGCTTTCCCAAACTTCTTGATCTTTCTCATTAGGCAAGGAGGAACCTAAAACTTTTAGGGCCAATGGATTTCCATTTGCATAACTAGTCACTTTCTTTGCCAAACTTTCTAGATTTGGGTCAGGGACAGGGCAGTTTTTTCCCGAGGCATGTAAAGAGAAAAGTTGAAAAGCCTCATTAGGATCCAAACCCTGCAGTTCATATATAGCATCACTATCTACTTTAGTACCAAGGACTAGTGTATCTCTAGTTGTTATTAAGATTTTACTCCCTGGTTTAAACCAATTGCGCTGTCCAACCAAATTGTCCACTTGATCATAATTATCAACATCATCAAAAACAATGAAAACCTCTTTCCGTTTAAGTCTCGTCATGTCATAAGGGTCAGTGTGAGGATTTTTATCCCCTAATAATGCCGAAATAAGATCTTTCTTCACAGCGTCTATTCCATGATTCTTTGATTTTTCTCCCACTTTTTCCATAAAGACAGACCCTTCGTATTCAGAATGCCACTTGTTATACAATGCTCTTGCAAGAGTTGTTTTGCACAAACCGCCCATCCCCAAAATGCAAATAATTCGGACATCGTTGGACTCCTTGTCCAACAATGATTCTACGTATTCCATTCTCTCTTCAATTCCAATCAAGCCCTCTCCATTATTTCCACTTGGATACCGTTTTCGCAACCTTTTGTTAACACTTTCCACTATTTCTTTAATTTCATCTGCTTCATGATCTCTGCACACCATTGAAAGAGTGAAGATGCACCAAATTTAATATCGCGTTATCTATTCAAAATTTTTAACTATTCCTAATGAAATGCAACTTCGAAGATTTGTCAATTTTGAAAATGTGTTCTTATTAATAGTTTTCTTGAAAAACATTGCTCCTTCATTCTTTATTATAAGAAATAATTATGAAGTATGTCATGTTTTTATTAGAGGTATTTAGAAGTTGTCTCAAATTTCGTTTATCGATTTTTTATTTTATCCTATTTAATTACTCATATTACTCATATCGTTGCGTTTAATTCCCACACATTATCTCTCTTCCATATAAATGAGGGTATTTTTGACAAAAAGGTTATATTTTTTTACCCATTTATTGTCCTCAACACAATTTAGGTAATTGTCTATTATAAAAGGTGGGAGAGAGAGAGAGAGTACAAAATAATTTAAACTAGATATATAAAATTTTAGCTTAATTTAATGGCTATGAATGGATCATAGTGACAATAGTGAGACGGGGATTCAGATGAAAAATATCGTGACAACAAAGTTGATGGGCCTAGTGGACTGGCTAAGCAAATTAAAGTGTATATATATGAGATCCTATACTGTCATTATGATTAGCAACTCCCATGAGATGCTCAAAGATTGATTTAATTTAGCCCCATGCATCATGGAAGAACATGGTAAGAGAAAGATCATAAGCATGTAGTTACCTGTCGGTGATGGGGAAACCAGATATCTCAGCAGCGTCAGCGAGAGCCTTCCTCCACTTTTGCAGTTGTTCTATATCGATGTTTCTCTTGTGCTGAAGTTCTTCAAATGCTTTCTTGTAACTCCTAAACTGCTTCCTCACACGTGAAGGATATACTCTATAGAACACCGGCATAACATGGTGACCTTGATTTTTGTAGCACTCTAATATTTTTGTAACCTCCTCCAAGCACCACGTGGAAGATGCATAGTTTGTTGAGAAGATCACAAGGGACATAGCTGAATCTTCAATGGCTTTCACAAGAGATGGCCATACCTCATCTCCTTTCTCAATTCCGTCGTCGATGAATGTTTCTATTCCATTTCTGCGAAGAGCATCGAAAAGATGGCTGGTGAAAGTTCCGCGGATGTCCTCACCTCTAAAACTTATAAAAACATCATATTTCTATGGAGATTGAGAAGATGGAGCAGAGGAAGAAGATGAAGCCATATCAGATTGCTTTGCTTTGATATGCAAAAGAGAGTTGGGACTCGTCTCAATTCTGAACTCAGAATAATTTGTGATATACAGGAAACACACAGGGCCACGCCTTCGAAAACGGGCAGACAAGATGAATAATAAATAATTACTGTATAAATTAATTTTAAAGAAAGGCGGTCCTACCTAGTTGGAATTTTCTTGTCCTCTTAGTCGCTGCATCAGACAGCACTACATGAAAAGCATAGAACAGAGAGAATGGAAATTGCCCAGTGACCTTCAGCCAAAAGCTTAGTCAAATTTCCTAAGAGCAGCAGGTAAAAAGTAAACAAATCAGATCAGATTTCTTAATGAAATTCATTTTAATAAAGCATTATGATTATACCTTTCTAGTTTTCGTTTCTACTCCTTTTCTTGAGACATGATTTGAAAGTCGGACCGGAGAGTTGGACCAGTTGGACCATCGACCGGTATGTTTCACGGCTCGTTTCACATGGATGGAGTGAAACATTATTTAATGTTGATCAATATTTTTACATTATCTTTTGCCTCCCTAATAGGTAGGTCTGTATTTAATTTTATTGCTAACATATTTAATTTTATTTTTTATCAAACATTATATAACATTAATTTATTACTTAATATCTTAATAATTTGACATGTTTTGGTATTTTTGACACCTTAATATTAAATTTCTTAGCCACATATCATTATATATTATATAATATTATTTTTATTTAATTATGATATTACCAGTTCGACTGAACAATTCAATCGGTTCAACCGTTTGAATCATAATTTACTAACTTCTTTGGTTTGACTTCCAGTTCAGCTTTTAAAACATTGATTCTGGCATGTATGTTCGGTTTTGAGAAATATAAAACTAAACAAATAACTACCCTCTTAAAAAAATAGTACTTATCCGGTTCTAAATATAAGACCTTTATACTAATGTGTATAAAGATTTTATATTTAGAACCGGAGGAGTGATATATAATAATATGTTCGCATTACATTCACAATGAAAGTCCTCGATCACCTTTGAGGTGAAACCCAAGAACCAAGTCAATAAACAAAGATGGTGTGAGTAATAAACACGAAATAGGGTACGTAATGGAAAATGGTGCCGATACAGCTGTAAATGTTGTCTGATACGGATTGCGCGTGACACTGCGAGCATGGAAACAACAATTAAACAAGCACAGAGAATCAACACACAATCGGATATATATATTTTAATATATATTTAAAATTATTTATAAACACATTTTATATAACTGAAAATAAAAATTTTCATACTTATTTTATGTTTTATAAATTATGATTAAAAAAATACTGATTAATTATTCTAAACCTGCCTTTTATGTTTGCTTTTGTAGCGGTACTGGTATTTTTCACGAACTCGTGGAACACGTTACCGCAGGATATGCATTTAGAACTCGTTTGAAACAGTTTATAAATAGCTTTTTAACAGTAATTTACGGAATACGAGATAAATCTATGAGAAAAATTTTGTCTCAGTTTATATGAAACATACTTATAGAAAATTTCTTAAACCCGTCTGTTATGTTTGCTTTTGTATTGGTACTACTCCTCCGGTCTTAATATAAGACCCATTTAACTAATTTGATTAGATTAAGGAAGTTAGGTAAGTTAGTTAATTATAAAAAAAGTGACACATTTTTCCTAAAACACCATAATCATCTTTCTTAATACCCCCTCTCCCTCTTTTACTTGATTATGATTGAGGGAGTATTCATAGGGGTAATTTAGAGAAAATTGATAAATATGAGAAAGGGGTCTTATATTTAGGACCAAAACTAACTCAAAAATTGGGTTCTATATTAAGGACCGGAGGAGTAGTATTTTTCACGAACTCGTGGAACACGTTACTGCAGGATGTGCATTTAATATCTGAAAAAAGCAACAGTAAGTTGACAAGGATGAATTTGAATTGGTTCTATTTTTTCTGCTGTAAAATAAATAATAATATTACTCCCCCTCGTTCAAAATATAAGTAGAGATTTGTTTTTATCGTAAATATTGGCATAAAATTTTTTTATAAAAGATATTTTTTAATACAAATGATTTAAAAATAACATTTTGAGAAAATTAATTAATTCACATTTTTATAAATAGTTACTTTAATTAACTTGTTTAATATATCTTAATTAATTATTTAACCATTATATAATTAAGAATAGAAACAGTGTTTTTTCCCCTTTCCGCCCAAGCGTGTTCGTGGTCAGGGAGTTAGGAACAGAAACAGTACGCACTTGCATTATTATGGAGCAAATTATTGAATAATTTTTTGCGCTAAGGTGGTCGAAATGAGATTTAATCTCACCACTTCTTAGATCCCAAAAAAAATTATATTTTTATTTAGCCACAGAATCCATTTGTCAAAATAGTGCGAAATACTACCTCCGGTCCTAATTATAAGACCCAGTTGACTAATTTGAAAAGATTAAGAAAGTAAGTTAAGTTAGTTATTTGTAATAAATAAATGTTGTCATTCCTAAAATATCCTTGCTAATTAAGTATATTGGTTAGAGCTATCATTATTAAAAGGACTATCTTGGGAAAAATGCATAAATATGAGAGACAAAATAGATTGGGGTCTTATAATTAGGACCAAACTAAAAGTCAAATGGGGTCTTATATTAAGGACCGGAGGTAGTAATATCTAAAATAACTATCAAAGTTAAAAGCTTTGTTTTGGGATATTTACTACATTCAAGACGAAATGTATTACACTTGAAGTAATTTTCACCATTTCACATTAGCAATTTATAAAATTTTTTTTTTTTACGGGCCACAATTTAAATCATCATTTACTACACCATAAGTGGTACCAAGTTACCAACAACATTAAGGTTGTCAATGCAACTTTTTGTTCATTTCATACGGAATGGAAAAGACAGCACCAAATGAAAAACGGAGCGCGGAGAGAAAGAAAATTACTCAATGCTTAATCAAATTTCCTAAGGTGTACACAAATTAGTTTGAGTTACCGTATTTTACAGAAAATCACAAGTGGATCGAGGACATGTGCAGCATCAGGAAATAAAGCTTCTTGTGACTTTTATACTGAGATCGTCAATCTGCCCATGAAAATGGAATCTCTTTGTTGGCCTTTTGGCACATGGCTCAACCGACGGGTATAGTTATTGGCTTCTCCACGTTTCAAAAAGTTTCGCGTGCTTTAACGAGTTTTAACGAGTACCAACTGATCCAATTAGTATGAAGTCACTTCATAACTTGTAGATCCCGTTTGGTACGAAGTATTGAAAATGAGAGATTGGAATTGTAATTGCAACTGAAAAAAATCATTAAAATAGTACTTAGTATGAGTAATTGTTTGTTATATGGGATTAAGGAAACCCATAAAGGTGGGATTGGGAAATACCACTTCCCTCATGGTATTCCCCAATCCCACATATATGGCTTTGATTAATCCCATATATCAAACAATCTCTTATACTAAACACTCTCCTAATAGATTTTTTCAATTGTAATCTCAATCCCAATCCTTCATTTCCAGTACTTCCTACCAAACGCAACCATAGGGTTGGGAGTTCAAATCCTACTGCTGATATGAGGATTTTATTGGTGGATAATCTGTAAATATCTATATAAGCATTTTTTGAGCTTGAAAACAAATCCTGACCCCAGTGAGCATCCGAGACCCAAGTCATCTAAACTTTTTGGTACACAAAAAAGTGAAACCCTAACAATGATGCATAACCTTTTTAATATTTTTAGTCTGTAATTTTATTACAATAAATTTATTTTTTAAGAAAATTGATAGTGATAAAATTATCTTTATTTTGAATTTTGTATATATTAAAAAATTATTTAATATATAAAAATATTAAATTGAATCAATAATCCAAAATCAATTTGGTGGTTTTTATTACGATGAGTTTTTTTTATTATTATTTTGAATTTTAATGCCCTAAGCAATATGCTTGTGGTCCCCACAACGAATGAGATGGCTAAAGGCAAAGCGACCTTTTATAGGCTTGCCTTTTTCCGTGTGCCTTCCGAAAAAGTTTTCATGCATAATCAGGAAATCACCATGAGACTTTCTCCCAAATTTCTTAAAGGCCTTCACCTAAAACTTAATAAATAATTATAAATTGCAAAGAAAGGCGGTCCCACAGAGAGAAAATATTTCAGAGGGAAAGGAAACTCCGCTGGCACTATAATTGGATCATGGGATCATGGGATTTTAATAAGGTCCGGATTGCGCGTGACAAGCGGAAAGCTCACCCACCCACGATTGGATCATAAGACCACATGGTATTTGTCTGAAAATAATATTGAAGAACGACATGATGCAATACGCAGAAAGCAAAGGCAAAAGTGCCAGGCATTCCAAGGCCCACACACATGACTGACAGTAAAGAGCCTCGCAAATAGTGATATGACGATATTAAATAATGTGTTTTATTTTGGCATAAACTTTTATTTTTACCCTTTAATTTTAAAAAGCATAAATTTGATTTTTTAACTTCAAAATTATTATGCTTAGATAATATTTTAAAAATTAAATTAGATAATATTTTGAAAATTAAACTTAATATATTAATATTTAAAAAATATTTTATCAACATTTAAGGTCTCAATATCATTATTTTTGTTAATAATTTTTGAATTAAAGAATTAAAAGTATATTTTTTAAAAATTAAGAGATCAAATTAAAACTCTCTACTAAGTTAAAAGACTAAATGTATACTTTTTATCATATCAATTTTAGTCCTTTAACTTAGAGTTTCAATTCGGTATATTAACTTTAAAAAGTACTTGTAGTTTTTTTAACATAAAAACTGTTAACAAAAATGATGACATTGATATGTTAAATAATAAAACATTCTCAAATACTAACATATTAAATTTAATTTTAAAAATAATTATGATTATAAAAGGTTATCATTTAATGCTAACTATTTTAGGGTTAAAGGATCAAATGTATCTTTTTAAAAACTAAAGACCAAATTAATTAAAATCTTATTTTAAAGTGGCATATGTATAAACAAAAAAGCAAATTATGTCATATAACTAAAGAAAGAGTAGAGAATAATGGAATATTGAAGATAGAAGTATTTCTTATTCCATTCAAGGTGTTAAATACATTATACATTGCTTTTATTTGTAGGTACAGCTTTACATTTTTCACATAAAGTGCTAAATACATTATACATGACTTGTATTTATAGACATAACTTTACATCTTTCACATAATCTACAGGTTATATAATAATAAGAAATAATTATAGAAGATAGAGATAATGAGAGATATTAAAAATTATAAAAAATATATGAGATAAAATGAGATATATGAATACTATAAAAATATTATTTCCTCCAATCCTAATTATAAAATATTGTTTGTGAACTGTATGCAAACAAGATCCTATAATTAGGATGGAGGTATTATTATGTTCATAACCAATTAAAGCCACTTTTGACTTTTAAGGCTTTTTGGCATATGACTCAACCGATGCGGATGGTTATCTTGGTTTCTCCGCGCTTCGGAGGGGGAAAAATGACGAATAATGACAACAAAATTTCAGATCCGTTTGAATCAGCGATTAGAAAAATAGTTTATTGAAAAAGTAGTTTATAGAGAAGTAAAATTGGGTAAAAACTAAATTGAATAAGTTAAATTGTGTTTGGATTAGAGTTTAAAAAAACTAGTTTATAAAAGTAAGATTGATAAAAAATTGTTTAGATTATAGTTGAATAAAAGTAAGTTTGGCTATAAAATGACCAAAATAGGTATGAGTTTTAATAAATAATAAAACATGATTAAAAAATGATTTTACATAATATAATCAATTTAAAATAATTTAATATGAAGAAGTGCAATTTAATGAGTGAATTAAATTTTAAAACTTTTAAAAAATCATAAAAAATATTTTAAATTTAAAGTAAAATATGATAAAAAAATAAATTGACATAATATAATAAATTTAAATTAATTTAATAGGAAGAAGTAAAATTTAATGAGTAAACTAAATAACAGTCCTAAAGTTTGGGGTCTTCGAATATTTTTTAATAAAAATGTACAGAAGTTTGAAAAATAGGAATGATGCGGATACCAACGGTCAAGTTAACGTAAAAATGGGCTCTGATTTTATAATATACATACTGATTTTTTTTTTAAAAAAATCTGGTGTACCTAAATTATAATACGGATAGAGATTTATTAAAATCAAATTTGCTAGAGGAAGGTCAAGTAGATTTATTTACTCTTTTTGCCCCTAATTAACATCGAATTTGCCATCCAAAGCTCATAACAAAAACTGAAAATTGAAAATTGAAAAACAAAAAAGAACAATTCAGAACAAATAAAGTTTCATGGGCGTCGTCCATTTAGTTATCTTCTTTATCTTTGCCTCTGCACTTTTCTCCCTCATCTTCCTCTGGTCAAGAAAATACGAAAGTGGATGAGGGAATAATAGCAGAGAGAAAAATAAAAAAGGAATGATTTCTGGCACACCACGGTCTAAAACAAGCTATTCAAGTAAGTTCTTCTTAGGAGCTTATTTTGAAATGCTTCAGTCATACAGCTTATCAACCACAAGTCCAACTAGACACAAGCTCTCCCAAACATAATGAATCTTCCAATCGGGTTTGTAGTGAAAATAAGCTACTTTTAACCCCAAAAATACTGATGCCAAACAGGCACTTCATGAAATGGAACGCGATCGATTTCAAAAGGATGATGGCCCTCCATCCTTGAAAAGATAGTTGTCAGTTGCCGGAGCTTTGATGATCGGTCATTGCCGCCATCGCAGGCACTAGAGCTCAAGCGACTGCTGGGCTGATGAGAGTATTTGGTTTTTGTTTAAAAAAAAAAGAAATATGATCATTTTAGCAAATTTGTAAATCCCAATTTGGTCACCTGTACATAAATTGGGATTTTGATTGTTTAAGTGATCATTTGGGGGTATTCAAGTTTAAGTGTCATTTTTTTTTCTTCTGAAGTCTATGCATTATACAATCCTTAATATAAGAGGAGTATTGAATAAATTTTAGGGAGAATTAGAGAGAAGGACCAAGAGGGAGTGATATTCATAAGAGAAGATTATAAAAATCAAAATTACTTAAAAGGACCAAATATTCAAATATATTAAAAATGTCATACTGTCTATCCAAACCTCCTACTTTTTCTCCTATATTTCTTCCTACATTTGATTTTTAAAAGCAATACGAATTAATCAATTTCGCTCAGTTAACCTTGATTCCTCTTAATGTTTACAATCTGCGTGGAAATCAATTAAAAAAACTGCAAACAATGTTCAGTGACGTAAAAATTAAAGTTTCATCTTTTATAAAAAAATTAAAATTTTATTTTTAAAACCATCACAGATTTTAATTGCAAATAAAAGTTATATAATTTTACTAAAATTTATATTATTATATAAACTATCATATATACGATTTTAAAAAATTATATAAAATTTGTTTAATTTATTTTTTATTTTGTAAGAAATTTATATCAGATTTAAAAATAAAAAAATTCATGTAATGATAAGAAATTTAAAAATTTTGGGTAATCTATTATAATTTCATAAGACCCCTCCTTAAAATCATTTAACAAAGGCCACCTAATTGTATGATATATTAATATAAACAAAATGTAAAATATAGAAAAAAAATTAACAAATATAAAAGTAATCGTATTTACCTTAAAAGAATTACAACAAGGGGATATATCCCTAAACAATAATTTGTTTGTATAATAAACTAATTTTAAAGATGTTAAAATTTCGAATTAGTAGATTAAGATATTAAAAAAGCATCATTCTCCATACAAAGAAAAAGAAGAAAAACCTTATTAGCATTTGTTTATATTATGATTTATTATAGGATTTATTGAAATTTTGTAGTGACAATATTTTTTATTACAATTAAGAATTATCTAATAAAGGCAATCATGGTTACAAGTTTTGCATAATATTGTAATAGATTATCTGAATTCTTAATATTTCTTAACATTGCATGAATCGTTTTATTTCTAAATCTGATATAAATTTCTTATAAAATAAAAAATAAATTATACAATTTTTTCTTTGAATTTTTTAAAATTGTGTATATAATAAATTATATAATAATCCAAATTTTTGCTAATTTTTTTGACGCAACTTGTAAACTTTTGAGAGGAACTAGGTTTAATATAGTGAATTTTATTAACATGTATTATTTTAAAAAATAAAATGTAGGAGGAAATATAGAAGGTTTGAATAGGGACAGTATAGTATTTTAAATTTATATCTAAATATTTGGTCCTCTTAAATAATTTTAACTTTTATGATCCTCTTTGATAAATATCACTCCCTATCGGTCCTTCTTTCTAATTCTCCTTAAATTTTATGCATGCATGTACAGATGATAAAAATGGAGATTATGGAAAAACAATGATTATGGGTAAAATTAAAAACAGTGAGATGCCAAAAAGCGAAGCAATTTAATGACAGCTAAATTCTCAAAGAAAATGCTAAAAAATGAATTGTAAATACTGATTTAGATCATTGTAAAGGAAGATCTCAATTTTAGATTGAAATTTTTATTTAAAATTTAAATATCTTATTTAATATTTTTTTATCTGAAATATCTTATTTAAGATTAAGACTTCTGGATTACCGTTTGTTTGAATTATATTTATTTTTTGAAATTTTTTTTTAACATGTGAGCTATCTGAGCTGTCATTGAAAATATTGATCTTTTGGACTTATCATTGTATAGGGTATTTACATAATTAATTCTCAATTCTGGAAATCACAAAGTAACTTCCAGAAACTTTCGTACGCTTTAACGGGAAATAGTTAATCTGGATCAGGTGAGGTCTCTAACAACTAACAATATTTTTAATTTTTTTTTAATTTTTTTGCCAAACTTATGTTGGAGCCCATCACAGCAATAAGCATCTAACCTTTTTAATATTTTTCATATATAATGTTTTTATAACAAATTTATTGTTCTAGGAAATGTCAGTTATAAAATTATCCCTATTTTGAATTTTGTATATATTAAAATAAAAAATTATTTACAATATAAAAAATAGTAAATTGAATCTGGATAATCAATTTAAATGGTTTTTATTACGATAAGTACTCCATGCTTGAAATCCTAGAAGTTGAATACCGAATCTTGAAAACTTTAACTTTAAAGGAGTTGTTTTGGTGTTAGGCTATAAAGCATATTATTTGTTTGTGGGCGCGAAGCACAAGTGAAATATTGTGGGCAAAAAAAAACAAATGTACAAGTGAAACACTGAGAGAGATCTTTGATGAAAAATAAAAAGAACAATATTTAAGAGGGATAATATCCCATTTTATCTTTTTATTCTTTTACCCCGAAACATACATACTAATTGAACTTCAACATTTGTACTGTGGTCTTTCTCAATAATAGTTCTACTGGCCGATCCAAAACAGGGGAAATGAGGGGCTGTCGAAGATTAGCATTCAGGTTTGTGCCTCTCAACTTGTTGGTGGCTTGGGACATGCTATCCAGGATAGCCGTAGCATGTTCAAAAATTCTCTCAGTCCTCCCTTCCCCATTTGCATGAACAATTTCATTTCGATTTCGCCATATGAGCCAACAAATGATTATGAATAAACCCTTCCAGTAGCACCCATCTTCTCTCAATTTGTTTTTGATGTTTAGTCGAAGACCCTGATTATGAGAAGAAAGCGGTCATGTAGAGAAGGACAGATAGCCGACATCCATATCAACTTAAACGTATATACATACAGTCTCTGAGAGCATGGAGCGTATCCTCAGGATGAACTTTACATCTATCACAGATGCCATCAGGATGTAGACGGCGACTAAACTTGAAACCATTCGTGATAAGGTGCTCATGAGATATCAACCAAGCAAAAGTCTTACATCTTTGAGGAATGCGGGCCTTCCAAATATCAGTCCAGCCCCCTAAATTATTCCTGGCAATCGGGTTCGAGCTATTATAAGCGGATTTAACAGAAAATGTGGGTATTTATATATTGTTGTTCATTTTAATCTTTTTTTTCTAATATACATTAATTTCTCAGCTTCAAAAAATAGGGAAGAATGGTCACGAAGAGTGTCACGACTCGTTTGAAACACAATATAAAATCAAATTAAAATAAATAAAATAAGTAACTTTATGAAGGAGAAATAAGATTATATTTTCTTTCTTTTTTTAATTTTCATTATTTTCACTCAACTAAATAAAATAAAATAAAATAAATTAGAGAAAAATACCTGTTGAATTTTAGAAAGACAAATAGGTAATGTCAACAACTCTTATAATAGTTTTAACAACTTTTATAATGATTTTGACAGGTTAAAATATGTTAAAATCATCTATTTTGTCATCTTAAATTCAATAGGTATTTTTTGTCATTTTTTTTGGATAAAAATGATTTAATTTATTTTTGTAACATATCAAACACAATTACTTATTTTTAAAAAAATATTATTTATATTTTCATCCTTATAATTATTCATGCTCTTATTCTTACAGAACTTATTTTTAAAAATTAAACCAAATTAAAGGAAACATAGATAAATTGTTCACATTGTGCCAAGAATCGTCTCCAATAATTTTAACGTGAAAATTTCAGTAGTCTTGGAATTTCACGTCAATTAATTTAATAAAAATTAAAACAATTAAAAGTATCTCATTTCTTTTTATTTGAATCTTCGCTCTATTTTATACAATTTTTTTATTAACTAATCATCCTTCCAAATTGGTTGTAGATTTTTTAATTGTGCAGTCACAAGGGGGTAATGTACAAAGTAACTTCGCATTTTTATTATTGCTTTTCAAAACATACAAAAGAGAATTTCTTACAAATCATGTATGTTTATTTTATCTCTTTTTGTTTGATTTTTTTTGGTTCATAATTAGCGCTTCTTTATACTGTATTTACTTTACTTCTTGTGAATTTTAATGTCCAAAGTAAGTTACTTACGAGTCTTTGTTCTCTACAACGAATGAGTTGACTAAAAACAAAGCTAACTTTCATAGACTTAACCGTTTCCGTGTGACTTCTGAAAAAGTTTTATTGCATAATTACGAAATCACCTTGAGACTTTCTCCCAAATTTCTTAAAGGCCTTCACCCAAAACTTAATTAATAGAAAAAAAAGAAATGATTCAAATTTAATAAGTGCATGATGGCCAATTATATAAACCTATTATACTTTTAAGTTGAAATTAGTCACGCTTCAAGAATAGGGAAGATATAATAAGTAGGCACGAATACAAGTTCTTCAAGGTCATGGGAAGAATTTTCAAAGAAAATTATAGTTAATACAAAATGACAGGCCAGTGACTTTAGTTTGCGTACACTTTAATATTCTCAACAAGATTTAGATATAAATTAACCACTGTTTTAGTTTTATTTATAAGTCAATGTCGTGCCAAAGAAAATCTTAAAACTTATTAATTTATATTTAAAATTAAGTAGGTTTTCAACTTTACCACCATCAAATATATACATAGTTTAAAGGCCCTTTGTGCCAAGAAATTCTCACTGAAAGAGTACTGCAAGAAGAGATCACTCCCTCTTAAGCCATTTGATAAAAGGAATAATGCTTGTTAGAGAACAAAAGCACCAAAAGATGGGAGCAAGAGGCAAAACTAATAAATACGTACAAAAACATTTAATTCGCCATATGAACTTGGAAGTGATGGAATATTCTTGAAAATACCCGGTTTCCTTTTCAGGTTCAGTGTTTCTGTCTGTCACTAGTTTTCAAAAGCAAAGCTATAACTTTTACTTTATTTTACTTTGAACAAGCACATCACTATATCAGCTTTTTGCAAGGCCTCTAGCTGTGACATGCGTAGCCCTACTACAAATTATGCAATTTTTGTCTGTCCTAGAAACTCATTTTTATCTGTTTAGAGAGAGACGTTGACTGAAAAATTATAAATAAGAGTTATATATATATATATATTCATCTGTCATATAACAGACAAGTATGAGGCCGTAATGAATATACAGCTTCATACTCGTCTGTTCCATAGGAAGTATGGTACGAAAATGAACCTGCATGTAGTAGCGTAGCATCAGGAAGGAAACCTTCTTTTGATTCTACAGAAAGAATATCCAAATAATATGAGAAGAGTGGACTATTATAAGCATTGCTGATTGATTGAACAATGAGCCCTTCTGCTTTCCAAAATAAGTACAGAACAACTGAACGCACAGACTCAGGGGATGAGATTGAAACTAACAAAATATAAGATTTAATTTCATTGACATGCTTAACATGGGATATATAAATTGTTGTCTGTTAGAAAATGATGTAGAAATAGTATCCATATATATTGAATGGAGGCTGGGTCCGGTTGTTTTTAATTTTAATTGTAATATATAACAGTTGAAGAATTAGTTTTTAATTTAGCCCTGTAGGCATGGAAGAACACGATAAGAGAAAGATCAATCATAATTAAGCATATACACATATATATATATATATAGTTACCTATCCAAGCCACAATCTCAACCAAATAATTAAATTGGCGGCATGAGTGAGAGCCTTCCCTCCACTTTTGCAGTCGTTACTGGGTGATGCTTTTGTGCTCAAGCTCTTCAAATGCTTTCTGATAACTCTCAAATTGCTTCCTCACATGTGAAGGATCTGCTCTATGGAACACTGGCATAACAAGGTGACCTTTGTTCTTGGAGCACTCTAATACTCTTTCAGTCCTTAATATATGACCCAATTGTTGAGTTGATTTTTGTTCTAAATATAAGACCCATTTCTTGTATTTATCAATTTTCTCTAAATTACCCCTATGGATACTCCCTCAACTATAATCAAGTAGAAGAGACAGAGAGGGGGTATTAAGAAAGATAATTATGGTGTTTTAGAAAAAATGTGTCACATTTCTTATAATCAACTAATTTACCTAACTTTCTTAATATAATGAAATTAGTTAAATAGATCTTATATCAAGGACCGGAAGAGTATTTCTGTAAGCTCCTTCAAGCACTACGTGGAAGATGTGTTAATAATTGGGGGATATTAAATGCCCTTGCGCATATAATAAAAACATCTCAACTTAAAAGATCGAGATATGGGTATATAGGAACATTTAATATTATAATCAAGTCTTTGCATGGATTTGTTCAAAATCAACAAAATCATATACTTGTGAAATATTTCATCCAGTAAAAGTTACATCAAGTAACAAACGCATCCACTAAATGCCAATGGATCATAGAGTATCCCAGAAAATTAAGATTTGTAAGTCGCTGTTTCTTCCATCAGCTTCTTATGTCTTCTTTAACTGACGAGATATCGATATTCATCCTTGATATTCGCAAAGCTTTTCCCAGCAACTTCAGTAATTTGATCTGCCATTACGACATAGAAGAGATGAAATTCCAATCCTTAATTATGATGTGGGATTGAGGGGAGGGAACCCCAAGAGTTGCAAAACATTCACAATCATTCTTTCTCCTTTTCTCTTTTCCCCGAAAAAAAATCAAAGTTTAAGCGAGTTAAATTTCAGTTTTCATTAGACTAGTATGCCTTTACTTGGGTTTTGGCATACACACAATTAGAATAAAATTTAAAATTTTTTAAATTAAAACCTATGAATAAATCTTTGGGCTTTGCTTAGCATGCGCTAATCATGAAGATTTTTTCAACTGTTCAAAAATACTTGGCTGCTATAAACTGACCATGTTGGACGAATTGAAGTAATTTACATTCCATTTACGGATGTGCCTAGTAAAATGAAACTCTATATATATATGTATGTATGTATGTATGTATATGTATATATCCAATGTTAGTATGTCTCTCTAGCCCATTGGAATTAATATAACTAGGTTTTGTATAATACAATGAACAGGCCAATAAATAAATGATGCATTTCAAAAGAAGTTATGAATTAAGACGAGAATACTGTGCAAAACAATTTCTTACTGTGTTCACTCAATAATGAAAATTCAAAAGAAAAAAAGAGAGAGTAGTAAACAGCAAAGTATGCTCTAACCATTCAAAGGGACAAGTTTGAGAGAAAATTAAAGGATCGATAAGAAAGATATTAAGTTCAATTCATTATTCGATTAAAATTATTTACGTCATAAGGCACGCTTTTTCGCTTCAATAATCCAGTCATGTTGTTATAAAGAAAATGAATTTCAGATATCCACTAGGAAGAAATTCAGCTCAGCGTAAAACCCTTGATGAGCTATTACGTGCATACATATATAGATATATATTTTGAATAAAAAGCAAAATCAAATGACATTAAGAAGTAATAACAGCTACAAAGTTCTAATAAATTGAGGGAAAATAAAAACATCTCTAAACCTATTGCATGCATATATACACATATATAGCTACATGATTTGATAATTAAAAAATTTGATGTCATTACCGTATAAAAGAAGAAAGCAATTCTCAAGGAAAAGAACGCTGAGAATCAATGATGATGACTACTTTATTTTTAATTCTTTCGGAACCGACAGATCAATTGGACGCAATTTACATATATTTTGTATTTTGTGGCAATTTACATGTGGTTTAGCCACCATTGATATTCGTTATGTGTTTAGAAACTAATGCTTATAATTGAAAGATTATAAAAATAAAAAATACAAAGACCTAATTAAAAATCAAGTGAAGTTACATGAACTTACATTTTAATTTTTTGAAGACTTCGAAAGTGGAAACTAAGATTAAAACAAATAAAGAAGACTGAGATTTATATTTAAGACCGGAAGACAGTAGTCAAATATGCCTCTAGCTTATCATTTATTGAAGAAAATATACTGTCGTAACTTGTAATCGAAAGAAAATGTATTACTGTTTTGGTCGTTTTCTTGAAGGAAAAGATGAAATTGAAGTGAGGGAATACTTCTGAAAATGCATGGTTGCTTTACAGGTTCGGGTAGTCTCTCACTCTTTGCTTAATCCCATTTCGTTGTATTATGATGCATATCCATGGTATCAAATGTTAAATTTATACCGTCCAATATTAAATCCCAGCAATGAACTGTTAAACTCAATCTAATTGCCTGAAGCAAAGGTGGGATGTGACCTAGCATATGGGTAGAATTTAAAGAGTTTAAATTAAACTATCTTGATACACGCACACGCACATATATATGTGTATGCATGTGTGTATGTACAAAGGTTATTTATCCCAAATGAGTTCAATAAAAATCAAATCTGACTCGATGCTCCATAGTACTAAACATCATAGGAATGCATAAAAAAATAAAAAAAATTTATACCAACATTCCTTTTTTAAGGATTTTAATATATTGATAGGTTAAAAAAATTTTATGTTTTGCAGTTCTTCCTCCTCCTCCTCATCATCATTTTACATAATCACATCTAAATATCTATCTTACTATATTTTAATGTATCTTTTTCTCTGTTGCAACAGAATAATTAATTTCAATAACATTATATATGACAGCCGCGGTGCAGTTGAAACTGTTACCACTGTCTTAATTTAACCTTTTAATTTATTCATTTGTCTTAATTCCCTTCTAACTTTTGTATGCTAGTTTCTCGTAGCATTTCATTGTTGCTTTTAAATTTCATTCTTTATCGGAATTTTATTCATTTAATTTGGATCACATGAACCATGCTAATTTTTTCATATAGCAGACGCTAAGATTTTAGGGTATTTTTAATCAAATGCAACTTTGAGGATTCGCAAATATTTTCAGAACTGTGGTAATACTTTTTTTTCAGAGCAAGATGATCGGATGACTTGAACCAGATCCAATTTTTTAGGCTCCTGATTATGAGTGTAATGGAGGCAGCCTTGTGAATATATATATATAGATGAAATGAAAATGATGCAGCCATCAGTGATAAGCATTGAAAAAGAACAGTTAAGAGAGGATGTTAGTGTTCAAAATCAAACCTGTGGTTTCTTCTTCTCATATTCTTCAGATGCTTTCTAGTGATTATATTTCCAGACTGCTTCTTTGCAGGCCGATTGTACTTTTGACAGGCCGATTGCGTTGCATTAGAGCTACGATGTGGATGCAATAACGCCAATTGAATTTGTTTGATGTAATTTTGATATTCAACTGCAGATGTCGGGCACACCCCACACTCTTTGATCGCTAATGTTGTTTCATCATCATAAGGCGAAAAGGCTGTGAATTCAAATTGAAACAATAATGGATGATAGGTAGTGTTGCTTTGAGCTTCTCTTTTCTTTTCTTCAATTGTCCTTTGCACCTCTCCCCATGACTCTGCATCGTACCAAAGACAAACATGATATGACAACCGAGACACATGAAAAGACTCGCCTGGGGACATGTAAGCATATTGTCCATCAATAAACAATTTGGCACCAATTGTAGTCCACGATCGTGATCCATAAATCACGGCACAAAAAATGAAAGCGCCATCCCAAGGTTGTGGAATCGAGCTGAGATCCACAGTCACCAAAGACTGTGTAGTCCTATACATGACCCACTCCGCGACTCTTCCTCCTGGATATTCCATTTGAGCCCGGTAATAAATGTCTTTGTTATTATTCATGTGAAGTAGCACTTTGGCCTCAACAGCTTTGATTGACTGCCCATCCAACTTCATGCAATTTCCGAAACTGAAGTTATCATAATAATACCCTTTTCCTTCTATATCTTCACTCATTAAAGGTGAATGTAAGGTCTCAAGGGACCAGCAGTCATTGGCTTCCAGTGTACAGATAGAGGGAGGGAGTTGTGGTAGGGACAGAAGCCTTTTGCATCCATCTAAGGTGAGACATTGCAGGCTTGAAAGATGTTTGATGCTTAAAGGCAAGGTCTCTATATTACTCCTCGAGAGATCTAACTGACTTAATGACGACAACAAGCTGATGTTGTCAGGCACTTCAAATAATTCACTACAACCCCTCAGCACTAGAGCTTCCAAAGCACGCATCTCATCAAATATGGAACGTAGATTTGATGCTAGCTTATTACAATAATCTGCATGAAGGCGTTGGAGGGTGTGCTTGTCAACCAATTTGTGAAGACTTGTCACCCCTTCGCATCTTTCTAGGTCCAAAAAATAAATTTTGCTGAGACATCCGCTTGATGAGGACAACTCACCATTGATGGCTGTTCCACAAAGCATCAATTCAAACAAATTATATTCTGAGGTCACTGAAAATTCGCATAGTCCTGAGCATCCCGTCAAGTTGAGCATACTTAGTGATTTGAGATGGGTGTTGCTCGTAAGGCTGGTAAGGGCTTTGCAACCACTTAGCAATAATCCACGAAGGCTATGGAGAGATAAAATAGAGGGATGAACACTCTGCAATTTTGAACAACCATGAAGATAAACTTCTGCAAGATGTATGGCCTTGGAAAAATTTGGGAGCTCAGTCAAGTCTTTTGATTCATGAAGATCAATTTTGGTTAAATTCACAAGATTCTGTAAAAAAAAAATAATAAACAAATTACATGGTAAGATTGGCGGCAAAAATAAAAATAATTACACTCTCTTATCTTTTTTTTAATAAGACCTTGTTAGCAATTTTATTTACAAAATTAGCAATGTCAAAAAGTATTACAAAATTTTTTAAAATTACACTTAACCAATAATCTATATAAATATTAGTGTGATGGTGAAAGGGAAATGCGTTTTCTAGAATGGGTTGTCAATCTTTTATTAAATTTTCTAAGAGATTTTAAGGACCAATAGGTAAAAATTTATAAATGATACTGAAGAGAGGGTGCATATATAATAAAATTTTTCCAACTAGTGTATTAATAATATTTTATAAGAGAAAAAAGTATAAAATGTACCTGCTCTCCATCCCAGAGTTTTGTCAAATTGCTGTTGGGCATTTTTATTTCAACAAGATTTTCTCCATTGAATGTTGTTGGCAAGGACTTTAAAGGGCATCCCACCCAATCCAATAGCATGAGATTTCTTGGCAAAAGCTTCATACTAGAAGCATTTAACTTGTTGCTAAGCTGACCATTCAAATTTCCATAAAACCTAAGAAATTTCAGATTGGGCATTGAACGAAAGGCTTTAATAATTACATCCATCTCTTCAACTTCTGAAAGGTTCATAATCATGCCTTCAATACTTCCCTAGCAAACAAAAAATACTAATAGTAATAAAAATATTATCTAAATCAAATAGGAATTTGGAATTTAACAATCTTTTTAATTAAAAAAAAAAGTAAAAATTTCATTCTTACCATACTTTTCTTCAATATCGCAGAACCTTTCTTGAAAATCCAAAATATCTTGCACCATGTAGGATATTTTAATGATTCTTCACGAACAATTTGTTTACCCATTTCTTTTATCAGATTGTGCATACATATTCTTCCTCTATAAACAATATCTAAAAGAGCTTTATCTTCAAGACTTGTCAATCCAATCTCGGTTGAATAACCACATCCATCTAACAATTTTTTTATGTGCTTAACATGTACATCATAATAATTGAAAAAACATGCGATATGCAAGAAAATATTTTTCTCTTCCTCATCAAGTCCTTCAAAACTCAATTTGAGGATATCGTTAACTTTTAAACAGGGTAATTTTTGAAGCTTTACCAGTTGGCTTTCCCATGCTTCTTGATTTTTGCCATGCAAGAAGGAGCCTAAAACCTTTAGGGCCAGTGGATTTCCACCTGCATATTCAGTCACTTTTTCTGCTAGCACCTTTATCTTTGTGCCATCATATCCTTTTTTGAAGGCATTCAAGGTGAAAAGTTGAAAAGCTTCATCAGGATTCAAACAATGAAGCGCATATATATCATCCACTTCATTACCAAGTATTTGCTTATCTCTGGTTGTTATCAAAATTTTACTACCTGATCCAAATTCAAGTCCTCGGACTAGATTTTCTATTTGCTCAAGATCATCAACATCATCAAGCACAATGAAAACTTTTTTCCTACCAAGCCTACTTATGGTACAAGGATATATTGCATTGCGAATGTGAGATTCTTTATCCCCTAATAACCTCCAAACAATTTTTTCCCTCAAAGCATCTATTCCATGTTTCTTTGATTCTTCCCTTACATTAGCCAAAAAGCAAGACCCTTCATATGTAAAATGCAATTTGTTAAACAATGCTTTTGCAAGAGTTGTTTTGCCCAAACCGCCCATGCCCCAAATTCCAATGAATTGGCAGCCACCGTTGTTTGAACCTTTGTCCAACAATGATTCTACATCTGCCATTCTTTTGTGAATTCCAATCAAGCCTTTTAGATAATCTTCACTTTGATGCCTAGGGCCCAACTTTTGTATGACACAATTCACTATTTCTTTAATTAGCTCAGCTTCATCCCTACACACCATTGAAAAAATAAAGAGGCACCAAATTTAATTCCACATTATCTATTCATTTCAAATTTTGAACTATTCCTAATGACATGTAACTATGAAGATTCGCCAATTTTTAAAATTTGTTATAATATTTTGTTTGAGAAATATTACTTATATTAGATGGCATAACTATGTGTGTGTATCAGAAAGATCATTATAACCATATATCCCTCCGGTCGTTAATATAAAACCTAATTGTTGAGTTGATCATGACTCTAAATATAAGACTTATTGCTCATATTTATAAAATTTTTCTAAATTATCCTTGTTGATATTTTCTCAATCATAATCAAGCAAGAGAGGGAAAGAGGATATTAAGGACAATAATTGTGATGTTTTAAAAAAATGTCATTTTTTTATAATTAATTAGCTTATCTAACTTTTTTTTTAAACCAGAAGCCTAACTTTTTAAATCTAAATCAGTTAAATATAAGGACCGAAGGAATTTATATACAAGTTACCTATCGAAGCTACAATGCCACCCAGATAAATTGGCGGCATGAGTGAGAGCCTCCCTCCACTTTTGCAGCTGGTGCTTATTGATGCTGCTTTTGCGCTCATGTTCTTCAAATGCTTTGTGGTAACTCCCACATTGCTTCCTCACATATGAAGGATCTACTCTATAGAACACTGGCATAACAAGGAGACCTTGATCATTTTTGGAGCACTCTAATATTTTTGCAAGCTCCGTCAAGCACCACGTGGAAGATGCATAGTTTTCTGAGAAGATCACAAGGAACAGAGTTGAATCTTCAATGGCTTTCTCAAGAGATAGCCATACCCCATCTCCTCTCTCAAGTCTATAGTCGATGTATGTATCTATTTGGTTTCTGCGAAGAGCTTCATGAAGGTGGCTTGTGAAGTTGAAGCGGGTGTCCTCACCTCTGAAACTAATAAAAACATCATATTTCTTTGGAGATTGAGGAGATGGAGCAGCGGAAGAAGATGAGGCCATATCAAATTGCTTGGCTACTATAAGCAAATGACAAGAGAACTGCGACTGCTTTCAATTCAGATTCAAGAACGATTGGTAATAGGAAACAAAGCGGTCTTAGAGGAAGATATATAAGATTTTAGCGGAGTAGATTGAGTCAACCAAGTCAATAAAAATTGGAACAAAATGAAAAATAAATAATCATAAATTGCAAAGAAAGGCCGTCCTGCCGAGTTATTAATGTGAGGAGAAGACAGCACTAAATGAAGAACATAGTACAAAGAGAAAGGAAACTCCAGTGACACTTTCTCCGAAATGTTGAAAGCTTAATCAAATTTTCTAAGTGCTGGTCAAAAAGAAAAACAAAATCAAATTTCCTAAGAAAATATGAACGCCTGCTGTCAAATGTCCTCATAAAATATGATTTAATAAAGCACCATGATTACACCTCTCTTATTTTTCCTCTCGGCAGCATTGGAAATAATATAACGGATTGGACATGACAGTGAGAATAGTAAAACTACACTCTCATAACCGCGTAAATTAAAGTAGAAAGTTCACACACCATTGGATAGCTTGTTTGCTTATAATTATCTGAGAATAATTTTGTCTTATATTAAAGATAAAAAGCAGTACAAGGGAGATGAAGTCACACATTAGGCTCGTATGTATCTTCTTATCTTAAGTACTTATAGCCATTTTCATTTTTTAAAAAAGTATTTTTTAATATAAATAAAAACTTTAAAAAAATTAATTTACATTTTTTATAAATAGTTAATTCAATTTACTTATTTAATCGATCTGAATTAATTATTTATCTATTATAATTAGGAATAAAAACAGTATTCAGGTAGTACATAGCATGCGCATGCATTTTATTGCGGAGCAAATTATTGAATAATGACATGCAGTGCGCAGAAAGCAAAAGTGAAGTGCCAGAAAATCCAAGGCACGCGCGCATGGCTGATGGTAAAGAGCCTCATGAATAGTGATATCTCTCATTTTGAGGAATAATATTAAATAATGTTTTGTATAAAATGTCCCCTAATACCAGTCTATTGTCATGTAGTTTTTCTTCTTAATGAATGATATTATATTTTTACTAAAAAATAAGACTTATCCCAACTCGGATTGAAGTTCAGAAAATGCAAAAGGATAAATTGAGGGTAAGAGCAGAAAAATGAAAAAAAAAAAAGTGTTAAGACATAATAATTCAGTGAAAATAGTTTATCTGTATGTTTACAGAAATTAGATAATTTTTTATCATACGAGAACAATGAAGTAATGCTGTACGCAGGCACACTTCAAACAAAAGCCAATAAACAAAAAAAAAAAAGCAAATAAAAGCTACTTTTGACTTTTATACCAAGATCGTCAATCTGCCTATGAAAATGGAATCTCCGTTGGCTTTTTGGCATGTGACTCCCCGTTTCAAAGGGGGGGAAATAAATCACCGCGAAACTTCATGGAATGGAATGCGGTCCATTTCAAAACGGGGATGGCCCTCCAACAACTCTGCACTCTGAACTTAATTAAAGCTTTCTTTTTTCTTCTTTTTGTACCCAAAAAAAACACTTTCTTTTATGCTCACAATCAAATATTCTTCTTAATTATATTGATCGTTTCTCTTAAATACCCCTACTATTAGGAAACACCGAAATTTAATTAGTTTATTGTGTTTTTTTCTTTTAGATTTTCAGTTCTGTCACAATTTAAATATGTGGGTTGGTTTGGATTAAGGTTAATCAAAGTGATTTTTATAAACTGACGTCAGGAGCATTTTAGTATTTCGGTTAAAAGTTTAGGATTATTTTTACACAATTAACCTTTTTTTCAAATTAGGGTTATTTTGGTATTATTAAACATTATCATGGGTCTCACTACAAACAAAAAGTGATGGCTGTAAGACTATAACCATGTCATTTTTGCTTTGATTTTACAAATTTATAAGTACTTTTGCATTTTTAAAATCTATGAATTATGCAATTCTTGATATAAGAGGAGTATCCAATAAATTCTATCTAGGTGTATACAAATGATGAAAAATGGAGATTATAGGAAAAATAATAATTATGGGTAAAAGCAGTGAGATGCCAAAAGAGCAATCATTTAAAGGCAGCTAAATTCTCAAAGAAATTGCTGAGAAATGAATTGGAAATACTGAAAGGTTTATTCAAAATTTAAATATCTTGTTTAATATTAATACTTATGAATTACTGTTTGTTTGAATGATATTTATAATTTATTTTTAAAAAAAATTTTAACATCTGAGCTGTCATTGTATTTATTGATCTTTTGGACTTAATTATCATTTCACTAACAATTATTCTATTATATTCTTGCCTTAACTTATTCCAGTGCCAATATTTTTAATCTCTAATTATTCATAATAAATTTATTTTTTTAAGAAGTGACAGTTATAAAATTATTTTTATTTTAAATTTTGTGTATATTTTTACAAAAAATATCCAAATATAAAAAAATATTAAATTGAATCTGAATCATTGAAAATCAATGTGGTTGCTTCTTATTATGACGAGGGTATTGTACAAAGTAAACCTGCATTTTTATTATTGTTTTTCAAGACATGCAAAAGATAAGTTTTTATAAATTATGTATGTTTATTTTATCTGTTTTTATTTTATTTTTTCGGCTTGTAATTAGCACTTCTTTATATACTGTATTTTCTTATTTTGAATTTTAATGCCTAAAGTAATGTATTTGTGAGTCTTTGTTCTCTAAAACGAAGGAGACAACTAAAAGCAAAGCCAACTTTTACCCGTTTTCGTGTGCCTTCCGAAGAGTGTTTTTTTTTTTTTTTTTTGAGTTTTAATGCGTACTTCGGAAATGACCTTGCTACTTTCTCCCAGATTTCCTAGAGGCCTTCACCCAAAGCTTAGTTAATAAAACAATAGAAATGATTCAAATTTAATAAGTGCATGATGACCAATTATATACTCCCTCTGTATCTTATTATAAGATCTAATTTTTTGAATAGATTTGTCTCTTTTTATAAGATTCCTTTTGAGTTTGTCTGAACATTTAATATATTATCACTTACTTTACTCCTAGTTTAATGTATTAAATATATTCTCTTTCTTCATTTATCTCACTATTACTCTCTCACATCTATCCATTTATATATAGGGGTATATTTGGAAAAAAATTGTATTTGCTACATATTAATTGCTTTTAACTAATTTTAACTGTTTTCTTAAACTGCATAATTTAATTAAAAGGATCTTATAATAAGAGACGGAGTAGTATACCCATCCTACTCATAAAAGTTGAAATTAAGCACGCAGCCAAAATAGGGAAGATATAAGTAGGCACGAATCCATTATTTTTTATTTTAATTTATTATTTTTTAAAATTTATTAAATTATATGTATGAGATATATGTTATAAAATTCATGCTTTTCAATCATTTTACATGTAAACTTACTTTTCTAAATAAGTTTTAATTTAACAAACTGACTTTTATAACAAACCAATTCAAATATAAATCACATTAGGCTAACTGATTTTTGCAAAAGTTATATAGAATAAAAGTCAGTTTTGTCACTGTTAATCCAAATACACCTTAATTATTTACATCGTATTTCATATATAATATTTAATTAATTTTAAATAATTTTTTATTTACATAATTCAGTTAATTAATCCAAGTACACTCTTAAGTACTTATTTACATCGTATTTCATATATAATATTTAATTAATTTTAACTAATTTTTTATTTACATAATTCAGGTAGTTGGTTGTCATCTGTTATATGTGTGAATGAGTTTTTAAACTCAAATTTGTTGGTGACATGTTCGAATGAGCATGTGTTTCATTTGTATTAAACAAAACAAAACAACCTAATTTTGTTTCCAAAGATACAAAGGCAAGCAAAACTTGAAAGTAGATAACCTATAACTTAGTTTTAATTGTGTACCTTAGCGTCCATTCCTTACTGAAAGTAATTGCCTAAACAAAAGTTAAAAGAAAATCGCTCCTAAACGACCTGTCGGCCAAACGAATCTAATGGTTGTTCGAGTTCCCTTATTTTAAAAAATTTTGTATTGTGTGAAAATAATTTTAATTCATAAAACGTAAAAATAATTTTTTTTAATTGATTATTAGAGGCATTTAGCCAATGATGTGCAAGTCTTGACATTTTTAATTATTATTAGCTCTCATTTCCTCTCCTCTTTAATAAAACGAGCTGCCATCAAGGATCGTTTGATTTCCATTTTTGAACCCTTTTTTTAGCCTTTACCATAAAGCTCGGTTGGGTATAGTGCATATTATTGTACTTTTTTCCATCCTAAATAAATATAAAATTCTAATATATTTTATTTTTTAAATTCATAAATTTTTATTGAACTATCTCTATTTATTATGAAAATAAAAGATCTGACGCATGTAATTAATTGAAAGTAAAAATAAAAAAAATATTAAACGTTGGTACATTTTAAAAGTGTATACCGAAGTCCACCCAAAAATTTCCTGTAAACATTTCCACTGATACGTACGGATTGCGGGTGGCAGCGACGGAGAAGCTCCTGTGAAATGAAAGTAGAAAACTCACACATAATTGCATATATATATATATATATATATCTATCCTCTCTGTGTTTTTCCCAATATTTTTCTTACATTTAGACTTCAAGAGTTATTGATTAAACTAAAGAAGATGTTGTATCACTCAAAATTCAAAAAGTGCATATGAATCTCCCAATATTGAAGATCTATAAGAACCTCGATTTACTTCTTCTTGTTTGATTTGAATATTTATTTGTTAATACTTGTAGTCGACAATGATGATCCAGAAAAGACGGCGCAGAAAAAGAATGCACCATCCCAAGGTTGTGGAATGGAACTGAGATCCACAGTCATGAAAGACTGTGTAGTCCTATGCATGAACCACTCTACAACTCTTTTTCCATGATATTGCATTTTGGGCTTGTAATCAATGGTTTTGTTATTATGTATGTCAAGTAGCACTTTGGCTTCAACATCTTGAAATTAGTCACATATCAAAAAAAGGGAAGATATGAGATGGCACGAATTCAGGTTCTTCAAGGTCATGTGAAGAATTTTCAAAGAGAATTATAGTTAATAGTACAAGGTTAACAACATGTCAACATTGAAATAAATTAACAATTGAGTACTATTTTATTTTGGGTTGATGTATTTTTTAATCCCTCTAATTTGCTCTCATTTTAGTTTTCAAAGGGCAAAATGGTCCAGATATTTATTAAATTATAAGAACTAATATTTTCAAATGCAAAAAAAAAAAAAAACTTAAGGGACTAAAAGTTATTATATGAAATTTAAGAGACAAAATTGAAATAAAAGCTTATTTGAAGGACCAAAAATTATATTAACTACTTTATTCTTTATTTATAAGTTACTTTTAATATGTTTAACTGAAACTAAATAAAACCTTAAAACTCATTAATTCTATTTAAGATTAAATAAGCTTTCAACTTATATGGATTTTTCCTAGTAAAGTTTTAATGAGGCATAATATTTGTTTATAGACATCCAAAAGGAAGTTATATGGATGTCCATAAACTCTCCTAACCCTGGGCCTTTCATATTCCACACCCATAACCTCTTTAATGAATGGTTTTTAGGAGTTTTCATTTCATAATAACTCAAAGGTTACACATTATGCGCTCATGAGAATTAATTTTTCATTTATTTTATGTTACTCTTAATGAGGTTAAAACCCTACAAATAGAGGGCTACGTAATAAATACTCATTTGGTACTATTTATAAGGTATTTCTAATATGTTTCACACAGACTAAGAAAAGCCTTAAACTACATTAACTCTTTATTAAAATATAACAACTTCTCAACTTTACTCCTATTTAATATATATATATTTTTAAAAAAAAACTATCTACACTATAATAAATGAAGGACAATATAGTATATTTATAGTAAAAATTTAATGAAACAACTGATAGATAGGACAAAAAAAATCTTCTCTCTCTACCCTATAAATAGGATCAGGAGAGTAATTTGCACATCCAAGTGAATAAGAATACACTCCATCTTTCTCTACAATTTTCTCTCTTGTCTTGCTCATTTGTCTAATCTCCTTTACATTTCCTTATTTTCATATCACCGATCAAATATTCTCCTAAATTATAAGTCTCGTTTCTCTTAAATCCACTTGCTACGAGTAAACACCGGAATTTAGTTAGTTTGTGGTGTTTTTCCTTAACCATCTCTAGCATGAAATTAAATATGGGCTCGTTTATATTTGAATTGTAATATTATTACAATTTAAAGCTTGTTACTGCCTCTGCATTATCATGAGCAGTTAAAAGACATGCGATATCCAAGAAACTCTCTCTCTGTCCCTCATCAAGTCCTTCAAGACTTAATTTTAGGGCACCGTTAATGTGTGGATCAGGTGATGTTGAAGGTTTTCCAATAGGCTTTCCCAAGCTTCTGGATCTTCCTTACCAGACACAGCGGAATTACCCAAATGTCTTAGGGCCAATGGATTTCCTTTTGCCCTGTGAGTCACTTTCTTTGCCAGCCTTCCTAGTTTTGGGTGAGGGGCAGGGCGGTCTTTTCCTAAGGCATGTGAAGAGAACAGTTTAAAAGCCTCATTAGAATCCAAACCCTTTCGTTCATATATAGCATCACGATCTACGTTAGTACCAAGGACTTGTTTATCTCTGGTTGTTATTAAGATTTTACTACCTAGTTTAAACCAATCGCGTCTTCCAACCAAATTGTTTACTGGATCATAATTATCCCCTAACAACGCCAAAATAAGATCTTTCTTCACGGGCTGTATTCCATGGTTCTTTGATTTTTCTCCCACTTTTTCCACAACACCACTTGTTATATAATGCTCTTGAAAGAGTTGTTTTGTCCAAACCGCCCATCCCCCAAATGCAAATAATTCGGACATCGTTGGACTCCTTGTCCAATAGTGATTCTACATCTCTCATTCTCTCTTTAATTCCGATAAAGTGTTCTCCATTATCTTCACTTGGATACCGCTTTCGCAACTTGTTTTTAACACTTTCCACTATTTCTTTAATTCGGTCTGCTTCATTATCTCTGCACACCATTGAAAAAGTAAAGATGCACAAATTTAGTATCGTCGTATCTATTGAAGATTTTTAACTATTCCTAATGAAATGCAACTTTGAAGATTCCTCAATTTTGAAAATGTGTTCTTATTAATAGTTTTCTTGAGAAACATTACTCCCTGTAAAGTCTGTCATATTTTTATTAAAAAACACTTAGAAGTTGCCTCAAATTTTGTTTTTACTCCTTTTCGTGAGTTCTGGCATACGAGTTCGCTTTTGAGAAATATAAAATTGAACAAATAATTATCCTCTTCAAAAATTAGTAATATATAATAATATGTTTGCATTACATTTACAATGAAAGTCCTCACCTTTTTGTCCAAAAGAAGTGAAAGTCTCAAATCATGATTTTTAGTCAAGATAAAGCCTCTCTAGCGGTGAGACATACTGTAAACCTTGGGAGAAGCCTAAGCAATTGTTTGATTTCTATTTTGTTTAATTTTTATTTCAGTTTCAGCAAATAAAAAAAGGAATTCTTGTTTGGGTGAGGTGAAACCCAAAAAGCAAGTCAATAAATAAAGATGTGTGGTGTGAGTAATAAACACGGAATAGGCTACGTACTGGAAAATTGTGCAGACACAGCTGTAAATGTTGGCTAATGCGGATTGCGCGTGACACTGATCGGTGAAACAACAGTGAAATAAGCACAGAGAATCCCCACGCAATTGATAATTTTGAGAAAATGACATTAAGGTCCCATATAAGCAAATATACAACAAAAAGGTCCCTTGAAATGTGATAATTTTTCTGAAGTCCCAAAGGGACTTAGCTGCCATTTTCAGAAAGTTAAAATGACTTCCTTACCCTAGCATATCAGAGATAGAAGGCGCTGAGATGAGTTTCCCGCATAGTGTGGCTCTGTTATGGCTGAGAGAGAGGTCATGGAAAAAGAAAGAAGGAGCCATTGATAATGAAGTATCTTCTCTATTACTATTAGTGAAGTCCAAAAAGGTTCCATTTGAATCTTCACAAATCTTCAGATCTGGAAATTTCTTTCCTCTCCTCTCCTGGAATATTTTTCTTGACAGATTGATTGTGTTTGGGAATGAGAAATTAGAAAATCATTTTTGCCTTTGGTACTGTAAAGCTTTTATTTTTTTGTCTAAGATGAACAAGTAAATCAATGGAAAAACTGTGTTTTTGGTTGGTGATTTAAGTTGGGTGTGTAGGATGACCATGGGTGCTCTGTTTTTGGGTTGCTTGTGGGTGGTTTTGCTTTGTTCTGACGTTAGTTTAGGGGCAAAGGAAGAAAAAGATGAATGTTAGTTTGGGTAAAAACCCTTAGCATGAAATAGGATATTGTGTTGTCAATCAGGCTGCGATAGTTGTTAATATGTGCCGCGACAGTTGTCAACATAGCTTCTTGACTTGTCAATAACAGTTGCGTGATTTTTTATGCAGGTTTAAATTACTGATGGCGAGTATGTCTGGAAAGCATCTATTTTGCTTTGTTCACACAAGGAAAAAGTTTATAAGTGATGGAGAGGATGATATGAGATATGGGGGAGGTAGTGTAAGAACAACAAATATAAAGGAGGGCACAAGTTATGAAGAATTGAAGAAAATTGTATCATCAATTGCTGGAAAAGAAAGTAACTCATTTCTTTTGAAATTCTCAGTTGTGTATAGCTCAACAGCACTCAGCGTAGAAATTAACAACCTGAGTTATCCAAAATAACAATTAATATAACAGGAGTTAATGACAAGTGATATAACAATTTCATAATAAATGAACGTGTGGATATTAACAATTGATATTCAAAATTTTTACAATTGAAGGTGTTATTTATTTATAATGTTAAGTAATATTTGCATTAAAATATAATTATTAAGAAGAAGGTGTTACTCAAATTTATGTTCAATTGATAAGAGACAGTGCCTTCATTAACAAGTCATAGTGCTTCATTGGCAAGTCACAGTGTCACCATTGATAAGTCATAGTGTCACCGTTGACAAGTTATAGTGCCACCATTGACAAGTCAGTGTACCACCATTGACAACTGATAATTCGCTGAGGCGTCTGACCATATCTGTCGCAGCTCCCCCATCTATCCCAAGGAGCTATCATTCTGTGTAAGGCGCCGCAGCTCCTGATCATATCCGCCGCAGCACCCAACCCTTTTAAGAAGTTATTCGGTGAACAACAAGTCACAGTGTTACTATTGACAAGTCAGTGTGCCACCATTGATAAGTCATAGTGCCACCATTGACAAGTCATAGTGCTACCATTGACAAGTCACAGTGCGACCATTGACAAGTCATAGTATTACCATTGACACTTCATTAATAATGATTATATATGACAATATAATCAAAATATAATATGATAAAGTGATTGAAAATATCACATGATACTAAAACATGTTAAGTAACTTGAATTCATATTGTTGACAATTTATATCAGCAAATTAATTGACAAGTCACAGTGCTCCATTGACAAGTCATAACAGGTCTAATGATAATACAGGGTGCAGGTAATGACAACTGAAATGATAGCAGAATCTAACATGCCAATTCATAGCCAACTTTCATTTACACTTTCATATATATGAAATTACACCTATTTCACAACCCATCCAAAAAAAAAAAAATAGGGGTTGCATATAATTACGAAACTAACTATTGGTGTGTATCCATTTACAAAAAATTCTCTTCACACACATTTACAAAATATTCCCTTCACATCCGTATAATGCTTTTCGGAGGGCAATGGTATTTGGAAATATTTGTCCTTCTCCAATAATCAAATCCCTCTGTTTTGTGGAATTCATTTGTGGTGTAAGTGTTGGGATCATTTCAACAGCACAAGGAATTGATGATGGCTCTCCAATCTCATCAAATGAGGTAGGTAGAGACATAGACGATCCATTGATACCTCCAAATAATTGATCAATCCTACAGGAAATGACAAGTTAGGGTGCATGCATTGACAAGTTGGTAGCAAGACAGTAACAACTAATATTGATAATAACAGTTTTGTTAAACTAAACTTGCACATCTTGCTCGTCCATTACATTATCCCTTGTTGCTTCTATGTGGTCTTTATTTCCATTCTCTTATACCTACACATGACCGCTTTCTTCATTGAATTTTGCCAAATTTTCTACCTCATCATCACCTACCAACCCCACAAATATTTTTTTATCAAACACAACTGAGAATTTCAAGAGAAATGAGTTACTTTGTTTTCTAACAATTGATGATATAATTTCCTTCAATTCTTCATAACTTGTTCCCTCCTTTATAGTTGTTGTTCTTACATTACCTCCCACATATATCATCTTCTCCATCATTTATAAACTTTCCTCCTAAATGAACAAAGCACAATAGATGCTTTCCAGGCATACTCGCCATCAGTAATTTAAATCTGCATCAAGAATCACGCAACTGTCATTGACAAGTCAAAGAGCTACATTGACAACTGTCGCAGCACACATTGACAACTATTGCGGCCTGATTGACAACACAATATCCTATTTCGTGCTAAGGGTTTCTAACCAGACTAATCTTCATCTCTTCCTTCCTTTGCCCCTAAACTAACATCAGAACAAAGCAAAACCACTCACAAGCAACCCAAAAACAGAGCACCCATGGTCATCCTACACACCCAACTTAAATCACCAACACACACCAACCAAAAACACAGTTTTTCTATTGATTTACTTGTTCATCTTAGACCAAAAACAAAAGCTTTACAGTACCAAAGGCAAAAACGATTTTCTCATTTCTCATTCCCAAACACAATCAATCTGTCAAGAAAAATATTCCAGAAGAGGAAAGGAAGGAAATTTCCAGACCTGAAGATTTGTGAAGATTCAAATGGAACCTTTTTGGACTTCACTAATGGTAATGGGAAAGATACTTCATTATCAATGGCTCCTTCCTTCTTTCTCCATGTCCTCTCTCCCAGCCGTAACAGAGCAACACTATGCAGGAAACTCATCTCAGTGCCTTTTGTCTCTAATATACTAGGGCAAGGAAGTCATTTTAACTTTCTGAAAATGGCAGCCAAGTCCCTTTGGGACTTCAGAAGAATTATCACATTTCAGGGGACTTTTTTGCTGTATATTTGCTTATGTGGGACCTTGATGTTATTTTTCCTATTTTCTATGGTCTGATTGTAACAACATTTGAAATTACTTATAGTAAGTACTTCATCCGTCTCATATTATAAGTAACACTAAAACTCATCACATAAATCAAAATATTAGTTAAAATTAGTTAAATATAATAAATATGTAAAAATTAGAAGTTCTTTCACTAAAATGCTCTTATTTATAAGGAAGAGAGAGTATAAGAGAAAGAATAAGAAAATTATTATAATAAAGAGAATTATAGAAGAGAGAGAATGTGTGATGGAGAGATGATGATTTGAGAAATGAGATAATAAATATATTGAGTATTAAAATAAGTAATTAATGAGGGCAAAATTGAGAATTTGCCACAAAAGTTTAAAACAATTTATAAATGTGGCTTATATTTAGGGACAAGAAAGATATGATAGTTGTTGCTTATAATATAGGACGGAGGGAGTATATTTTATATAAATTGAGATAACTTTTTTATATATTTATCTTATATTTTAAACATGGTAGTAAAAAAACTGTTTATAAATAATTTTAAATGGGTTAATTTGTTTGCTTTTTATCAGTTATATTATTTTTCACGAACTCGTGGAACATGTGACAGCAGGGGTGAATTAATGTTTGGACAAATGTGGAGATAAATTGATAAGGATCAATTTTCACTGTGTAGATTTTTCTGGTGTAAAATAATATTATTCCCTCCCAGATTTATTTTGATTTAACACTTTATTTTCCCAAATTTATAAATTTTTTCTCAAAATCTTCATATTGATTATAACAAAAATTATCATTAAAAAGTAGTTAATGATTAAAAAAAGACTTTAAAAATGAAAATTACTATACGTTTTTCATAAATAATACTACTTACGATCTTTAATATAAAAACTAATTTGATTTTTATTTTAATTTTAAATATAAGATCCTAATAATCTGATTTGTCTTTTATTTTTTAAATTTTTTTAAAGTAGCCGTTATAGTAATGGTAGTTATAGCTACTACACTTGATTAGTAAGGATATTTTAGAAAAAAATATCTATTTATTATAAATAATTAATTTAACTAATTTTTTTAATCTACTTAAATTAGTTAACCTACTTTTATACTCTTCTGATCTTAAATATAAAAACTATTTTGTAGTATAAATTATACTACAAAATAAATTTTATATTTAGAATCAGAATAGTATTAAAAACCGAAGTCAACAGTTAATTTAAACAAACAGGGCCATGCATTTCAAAGAAAGGGGGTCCCAGGAAGTTGGAATTTTGCCGCGCTGTTATCAGCGGGTGAAAAAGAAATTGACCGGGCACTTTCGGTGGCCTTCGCCCCCCACATACATCACGTGCAGAGCAAATTAAATTATTGAGTAAGGACACATGCAATGCAAATACCCAAAAAAATAAAACAACTGTTATGAAATGGATCTAAAATAAAACTACAAAAGTAAAATAGAGAAAGATGAAGACAAAAAAATAAGAGAACTTTTGTATTTCTTCACTTACACTACAATACAAATGACATGTCCTATTTATAGACATAGTCTTATACATAGGTTATAATTGTTTTTAAATGACATATAGTGGATAATCAATCCCATAAATATGAATGGAGGTGAGTTACAAGAGTGAATAGATAGTGGAGAAGTAATGGATAGTGAAGAAATAATAAATGGTGGAGGTAGTAGAAATTACTCAGAGAAGATAAAGAGGAAGGGGTAAATAGAAATTTACATAATATTCATAACAGCAACCAATGCATGTTAACTAAGGCTTTTTTTTTTTTGGTAATAATTAAAGCTACTTTTGACTCGTCAGTCACGGAATCTATTTGTCGGTTTTTTTAGCATATGATTGACGTTGTGCTTGGGATCATGTTCTCAGCCCAAACTGGCTTTTTGACAAAAAAAAAAAGGGAGCTTCTGATGTCAAATATTCGATTTTAGCCATTTTATAACCATATTAATTAATCATCCAAATAAACATATTATTTATCAAACTGATTTTTTATGTAAAAACTAATCCAAATTTAAATTACATTACCGCCTTGTAGTTAATCCAAATAAGTGCAAAAAAAAAACCAAAATTTAATTAGTTTGTGGTGTTTTTTTTCCTTTCCGGTTCTATCTTCTATCATGAAATTAAATATGGGCTTGTTTGGATTAGTGTTAAATTGTAATATAGGTATCTTATTCAAATTTATTTTAATGACAGTGAAGATATTTTTTTAACACATCTGAGCCACGTATACCGATACCCACGGAGCAATGTTCACAATGGTAACCCCACCGACGAGTCTGGTAGTGTGGAAAACAAGTCCGCACGCATGCGACTTCTTAATGATTACGCATGCCAGTTCTTGAAAGAGCGGAATTTGTGTTAAAATCGGGATACCCTGGTGCTCACAAAAAAAAAAAAAAAAGGAAAATTGAAGGCGGATAAATAATCTAAAATGAAACTGATTTTTTTCTTCTGTTTTTGGTACAACATTATGCACAAAGATAGGGTCTAAAAACTTATTTCATATGTCCAACATTTCTTAGAGTACGAGATATAGCTGTAATTGGTTTCCGGGTGATATCCGAAGAGTTTTGATGCATGGTTAGGAAATTACCTTGAGACTTTCTCCCAAATTTCTCTAAAGGCCTTCATCCCAAAACTTAAATTCAATAGGAAATAAACAGGGCCTGTGGGGGGATTATACTACTGGGGAAGATAATTAAGGTGGTCTTGGAGTTGACTCAGGCAACCAAGTCAATGGAATTACGTCTGCGAAACTTCATGAAATGGAACGCATACCATTTACACGAGGGGATGGGCCTCTTTCAAGTTATTAATTAACACTTTCTTTTATTTATGTTCTCAATCTGAACACTGGAAAAAAAACTCTCCAATTAATATCTTCCTGATTATCAATTATTTCTCTCTCTCTCTTTTTTTTTTTGCCAACAATTATGATTCTCACATCTCAATACTTTGTGATTAAGATTTAGGGAAAGCTAATCCATAAATCTTTGTAGTTAATTGATTTTTAATCATATCCTACAAGGGTTAGTCTCCCTTGAGCCATTTGATGAAAATGATAGAGCATAATCAATATGTATAGATGCTTTTCACATACTGTCGTCAATGCAACTTTTTGTTCATTTCATACTGAACAGAAAAGACAGCATCAAATGAAAAAACGGAGAGCCGAGAGAAAGAAAATTACCCAACGCTTAATCAAATTTCTTAAGGGTCCGTTTGGTATAAGGGAAAATGAGATAAGGATAGGGGAGGAAAAATTTTAATGAGCTTGATTTTAAAAATTAAAAATGTGAGGTTAAAAACTTTTAATTAATTTTTATTACTCTTTTACATTACTTTTCTCTTTATTAAAATTTCAAAACCCCACTTCTCCAATTTTTTATATAGAGCTCATTAAAATTTTCCTTCTTCTCCCCTCTTTTTCATTTCCCTCGTACCAAACAATACCTAAGGTATAGACACATTAGTTTGAGCTACCGTATTTTACGGAAAATTACAATTAATTGAAGGGTCAAAAAGACAATTTAAAAAGAAAAGGCTTGTGCCAGCTTACATCATCCTTCGATCATGCCCAGCTACTATCAGACCTCTTCAATTCAAATAATAGACTTAGCTTTACATGATCAGACTATGCAAATAGCAAAACTTGAATTAGCAATGGTGCTGCCTTGATGACTTGCTCTTAACTTGAACAAGCCTATCAGTTTTTGCAAAGCCTCCAGCTGTGACTTGCTCTACATCGAATGAGATGACTAAAAGCAAAGCTAACTTTTGCAGGCTTCGCCTTTTCCGTGTGGCTTCCGAAAAAGCTTTAAGGCATAATTAGGAAACGACGTTGAGACTTCCTCCCGAATTTCTTAAGGCCTTCACCCAAAGCTTAATTAATAAAAAACTAGAAATGATTCAGATTTAATAAATGCATGATGGCCCATTATATATGCCTATAAGTAGGCACGAATCCAAGTTCTTAAGTTGAAATTAGTCACGCATCAAGAATAGGGAAGATATAATAAGTAGGCACGAATCCAAGTTCTTCAAGGTCATGTGAAGGATATTCAAAGAAAATTATAGTTAATACGAAATGACAGGCCGGTGACTTTAGTTTGCTTACACTGTAATATTCTCAACAAGATTTAAATAATTTAACCACTATTTTAGATTTATTTATAAATCAATGTCGTGCCAAAGAAAATCTTAAAACTTATTAATTTATATTTAAAATTAACTAGGTTTTCAACTTTGCCACCATCAAATATACATAATTTAAAGACCCTTTGTGCCAAGAAATTCATACTGAAAGAGTAATGCAAGAAGAGATCACTCCCTCTTAAGCCATTTGATGAAAGAAATGATGCCTGTTAGAGAGAAAAAGCACCAAAACATTAGAGCAAGAGGCAAAAGTAATGAATACATACAAAAACATTTAATTCGCCATATGAACTTGGAAGTGATGGAATATTCTTGAAAATGCTCGGTTTCCTCACAGGTTCAGTAGTTCTGTTTGTCACTTATTTTCAAAAGCAAGCTATAACTTTTACTTTATTTTACTTTGAACAAGCACATCACTATATCAGCTTTTGCAAAGCCTCCAGCTGTGACATGTGTAGCCCTACTACAAATTATGCAATATTTGTCTGTTCTAGAAACTCATTTTCATCTGCTTAGAGAGAGACATTGACTGAAAAAATACAGATAGGAGTTATATAGATTCATCTGTTATGTAACGGACCATTATGAGGAAATAACGAATATACAGCTTCATACTCGTCTGATCCGTAGGAAATACCGTACGAAAATAATTTTTTTTTTTTACAGAAAGAACATCGAAATAATATAAGAATAGCGGACTATTATAAGCCTTGCTGATTGATTGAACAATGAGCCCTTCTGCTTTCCAAAATAAGTAGAAAACAACTGAATGCACAGAATCGGGGGATGAGATTGAAACTAACAAAATATAAGATTTAATTTCATTCACATGCTTAACATGGGATATATAAATTGTTGTCTCTTAGAAAATGATGTAGAAATAATATCCATGTGTATTGAATGGAGGCTGGGTCCGGTTGTTTTTAATTTTAATTGTAATGTATAACAGTTGAAGAATTAGTTCTTATTTAATTTAGCCCTATAGGCATGGAAGAACACGATAAGAGAAAGATCAATCATAATTAAGCATATATATATAGTTACCTATCCATGGAAGATGTATTACTAATTGGGGGATATAATAAAAACATCTCAACTTAAAAGATCAAGATATGGGTGTAGAGGAAGATTTAATATTATAATTAAGTCTTCGCATGGGTTTGTTCAAAACCAACAAAATCATATTTCATCCATTACAAGTTACATCAAGTAACAAATGCATACACTAAATGCGAATGGATCATAGAGTAGTCCCAGAAAATTAAGATTTGTAACTCTTACTTTCTTCCGTCAGCTTCTGATGTCTTCGTTAACTGATGAGATATTCATCTTTGATATTCGCAAAGCCTTTGCCAGCAACTTCAGTAATTTGATCTGCCATTACGACATAGAAGAGATGAAATTCCAATCCTTAATTATGATGTGGGATTGGGGCGAGGGAACCCCAAGAGTTGCAAAACATTCACAATCATTCTTTCTCCTTTTTTTTTTCTCTCTTTCGAAGAAAATCAAAGTTTAAGTGAGTTAAATTTCAGTTTTCATTAGACTAGTATGCCTTTACTTGGGTTTTGGCATACACACAATTAGAATAAAATTTAAAATTTTTTAAATTAAACCTTGTGAAAAAATCTTTGGGCTTTGCTTAGCATGCGCTAATCATGAAGATTTCTCAACTGTTCAAGAATACTTGGCTGCTATAAACTGACAATGTTGGCCGAAGTAATTTACGTTCCATTTACGTATGTGCCTAATAAAATGAAACTATATATATATATATATATATATCCAATATTAGTATGTCTCTCTAGCCCATTGGAATTAATATAACTAGGTTTTATATAATACAATGAACAGCCCAATAAATAAATGATGCATTTCAAAAGAAGTTATGAATTAAGACGAGAATACTGTGCAAAACAAATTTCTTACCGTGTTCACTCAATAATGAAAATTCAAAAGGAAAAAAAAAACAGAGAGAGTAGTAAACAGCCAGGTGTACCCTAACCATTCAAAGGGACAAGTTTGAGAGAAAATTCAAGGATCGATAAGAAAGATATTAAGTTCAATTCATTATTCGATTAAAATTATTTACGTCATAAGGCACGCTTTGTTTCTTCAATAATCGAGTCATGTTGCTATAAAGAAAATGAATTTCAGATATCCACTAGGAATAAATTCAGCTCAGCGTAAAACCCTTGATTACATGCATACATATATAGATATATATTTTGAATAAAAGGCAAAATCAAATGATATTAAGAAGTAATAACATCTACAAAGTTCCAATGATTTGAGGGAAGATAAAAACATCTCTAACCCTGTTGCATGCATACATACATATATATGGCTACATGATTTGATAATAAAAAATTTGATGTCATTAACGTATTAAAAAAGAAAGCAATTCTCAAGGAAAAGAACGCTAGGAATCAATGATGATGACTACTTTATTTTTAATTCTTTAGGAACCGTCAGATCAATTGGACGCTAGTTGACAGCTTTAAAACTCAAAATCATTTCTTCAAAATCGATCTTGTTAGAAAAATTGATCCATAAAGCCTTATAGTCTAACTTGAATTTTAATTAGGTCTCGGTAATTTTTTTTATTGGGTCCTTACATTTTTTCCCATTATAGCCATTGGTATCTATACTTATAATTTATCAATCTGTAAGAGAGACAACGTCAATAACGAATGATGTCGTCCTCACTCAGCATACACTTGAATTAAATTTGTCACATGAATCTAAATAAAACCAAAATCAACCAAATTATAGATTATGTGTAAACGTGTAAAGAGACAGCTTTGTGTATAATAATTTCTTATTACGTTAATAATAATAAATAAATTTCATCTTTTTATTTTGTATTTTGTCGCAATTTACATGTGGTTTAGCCACCATTGATATTCATTATGAGTTTAGAAACTAATGCTTATAATTGAAAGACTGTAAAAATAAAAAAATTACAAAGACCTAATTAAAAAGCAAGTGAAGTTACATGAACTTACATTTTAATTTTTCGAAGACTTGGAAAGTGGAAACTAAGATTAAAACAAATAAAGAAAACTGAGATTTATATTTAAGACTGGAAGAAAGTAGTCAAATATGCCTCTAGCTTATCGTTTATTGAAGAAAATACGTTGTCATAACTTGTAATCCAAGGAAAATGTATTATTGTTTTGGTCGTTTTCTCGAAGGAACAAATGAAATTGGTGTGTATATATAAAAAGTTTTAAGACATAATAATTCAGTTAAAATAGTTTATTGGTGCGTATATATAAATAAGATAATTTTGCATTATATGAGAACAATGAAGAACGTAATGCTGTACGCCAAGGCAAACTTAAAACAAAAGCAAATGCACAAAAAAAGCAAATAAAAGCAACTTTTGACTTTTATGCAAAGATAGTTAATCCGAATATGAAAATGAAATCTCTTTGTCGGCTTTTTGGCATATGACTCTTCACCGTTCAAAGAGTGGAAAATGATGAACAATGACTGCGAAACTTCATGGAACGGAGCGCGATCCATTTCAAAACGGGGATGGCCCTCCAGCTGCTCTGCACTCTGAACTTAATTAAAACTTTCCCTTTTTCTTCTTTGTGTGTAAAAAAAAAAAGAGAAATTAAAACTTTCTTTTATGGTCACAATCAAATATTCTTTTTAATTATATTGATCGTTTCTCTTAAATACCCATACTACAAGGAAACACAAAACTTAATTAGTTTATGGTTTTTTTTGGCTTTTCAGTTCTATCACAATTTAAATATATGATTTTGTTTGGATTAAGGTCGATTACATTGATTTTTATTTCGACTGATTTTTATAAACTGACATTTGGAGCATTTTAGTACTTTGGTTAAAAGTTTAGGGTTATTTTTACGCATTCGACCTTTTTTTTAAATTGGGGATATTTTAGCAATTTTGAAACATTATCATGGGTCTCATTGCAAAAGTGATGGTTGTAGGACTGTAACCATGTCATTTTTGCTTCGATTTAATAAGTTTCTAAGTATTTTTTGCATTTTCAAAATCTACGAATTATACAATTCTTGATACAAGAGGAGTATCTAATAAATTTATATGCATGTGTATACAAATGATGACAAATGGAAATTACCCGGGGGGGGGGGAATAATTATGGGTAAAAACAGTGAGATGCCAAAATACCGATCATTTAAAGGCAGCTAATTTCTCAAAGAAATTGCTAAAAAATGAATTGGAAATACTGAAAGGTTTATTCAAAATTTCGTCGCAAATTAGCGACGGAATTTCCATCCGTCGCTAAATTCCATCGCTAATCTGTATCTAGCTGTCAGACAATTCCGTCACTAATCCATCAAAAAAATTAACGATGGAAATTTCGTTGCAATTCCATCAGAAATTAGCGACGGAATTTGTTTCCGTCGCAAATTTTAAGAAAATAAATTACATAGGATATATATACAAGTAAGAAAATATTGTTTATCATAATCTATTTAAATTATTTAATTTTTTATATAGAATAATTTATTAGATTTTATTATAGTAGTTATTTTTTGAATTTTTTGAATAACAAGATTTTTTGACTAATTGTAAATGATTTTTTTCAAATATATAAACCACATATATATAATATAATATAATATTATATATATATAACTAAATTGTATATCTTATCAATGTTAATTAAAAAATAAATTTAAAAAATATTTATGAAAAAATATTTATGATGTAAAATTCAAAATTAGTGTCGTTAGAAATTAAAATCATATTAAAAATATTTTTTAAAAAATAAAACATTATAAAAATAGTAACACAAATATTTAAAAATTATTTTTTCATTAAAATAGTTATGATTAAAATTATCATATAGTATATTTTTAGTTTTTAATAATATATATGTATATATAATTGTTTGTGTAAAGTAATATAATATATATTTAATTTTATATAATAAATTAATAGGTTCATTACAGCTTAACTGGTAAAGCCGCACGTGCGCACAGAGGAGGTCCTGGGTTCAAGCCATGGAGAAGTCACTTTGAGAAGAGAATTATGTGGTGGTGACATGTGGCGCACACGTGGCAGTAGATGTGAAGTGGCAATGACATGTGGAAGTGATCCCAGTGATGACGTAACAATTGATAGAGGTGCCACGTGGCATTTTATTTTATTTTTTAAAAAGTTGGCGACGAAAAAATTCCGTCGGTAATTAGCGACGGAAAATTCGTTGCTAATTCCGTCGCTAAATTCAAAATTCTATCGCTAAATTCCGTGTTTTTTTTGTAGTGTTTATAATTTATTTTTTTAAAAAAATTTTAACATCTGAGCTGTCATGCATTGTATTTATGGATCTTTTGGACTTAATTATCATTTCCCTAACAATTATTGTATTATATTATTGCGGGGTGTTTACATAATTAATTTTGAGTTCTGGAAATCACAAGGTAACTTCCAAAAAGTTTGGCGTGCTTCAACGAGTCAGTTAATTGGGAGGCTCCCAACAACTAACTGGATTTTTTCTGGCGGAAAAAAAAAAGATTTGTTATTTTTTATTTTTTTGCCGTAACTTATTCCAGTGCCAATATTTTTAATCTCTAATTTTTATAATAAATTTATTTTTTTAAGAAGTGACAGTTGTAAAATCATTTTTATTTTAAATTTTGTATATATTAAAACAAAAAATTATCCAAACATAAAAAAATATTAAATTGAATCTTCTGAATCATCGACAATCAATGTGGTTGGTTCTTATTATGATGAGGGTATTGTACAAAGTAAATCCGCATTTTTATTATTGTTTTCCAAAACATGCAAAAGATAACTTTTTATAAATGTATGTATATTTTATCTGTTTTATTTTATTTTTTTGGCTCATAATTAGCACTTCTTTATATGCTGTATTTGCTTATTTTGAATTCTAATGCCCAAAGTAATGTATTTGTGAGTCTTTGTTCTCTACAACGAATGAGACAACTAAAAGCAAAGCCAACTTTTACCCGTTTCCGTGTGACTTCCGGGTTTTAATGCGTACTTAGGAAATGACCTTGCGACTTTCTCTCAAATTTCTTAAAGGCCTTCACCCAAAGCTTAGTTAATAAAAAAATAGAAATGATTCATATTTAATAAGTGCATGATGGCCAATTATAAATAATATTCTACTCTTGAAAGTTGAAATTAGTCACGCAGCAAAAATAGGAGAGATATAAGTAGGCACGAATCCAGGTTCTTCAAGGTCATGTGAAGAATTTTCAAAGAAAATTATAGGTTAATAGTGAAGAGTGACTTTAGTTAATAGAAGGTTAACAATATCTAAATAAATTAACGATTGAGTACTATTTTATTTTAGGTTAATATAATTTTTGGTCTCTTAAATTTGTCTTCATTTTAATTTTAATCCCTCAAGAAATAAATGATTCATATTTTTATTAAATTATAGAAACTAATGTTTTAAATGAAAAGAAACTTGAGGGGCTAAAACCTATGGTTTGAAACTCAAGAGACCAATACTGAAATAAAAACAAACTTAAATGACCAAAAATTATATTAACTCTTTATTTTTATTTATAAATTACTTTTAATATGTTTTTTCAACAAACTAAATAAAATCTTAAAACTCATTAATTCTATTTAAAATTAAATAAATTTTCAACTTTGGCACCATGAAATATGCATGATTTAAAAATTAAATAACATATACCTATATTTAATGAAGGATAAAAAGGAAAAATAGAAAAAGATTAATGGCAGTTGTAAAACAGCAAGGACTCTTTTTAATTCAGATCTAAGAATTATTTGCAAGAGGAAACAAACAGGGCCTAGGGGGCTTTATATTATCGGGGAGGATAATTAAGGTGGTCTTGGGGGTGATTCAGGCAGCCAAGTCAACGGAATTATGACTGCGAACCTTCATGGAATGGAACCCACCATTTAGAAAAAAGGATGGGCCTCTTTCAAGTTACTCTTTGATCGTTAGTATAAGATTTAATTGTTCAGTTGAATTTAGTTCTAAACATATAGTTTATTTCTTATATTTATCATTTATCAATTATTCTTAAATTATCTTTATAAGTACTCCATCAACTATAATTAAATAGGAGAAGGAAGAAGGATATTAAGAAAAATAATTATAATACTTTAAAAAAGACATGTTATATTTCTTATAATTATCTAACTTATTTAATTTTTTTAATTTAAAAAATTAGTTAAATAGATTATATATAAAGGATCGGAAGAGTATTAATTAAAACTTTCTTTTATGTCCTCAATTTGAACACCGTAAAAAAAAAAAAAACATTCCAATTGATATTTTCCCAATTACGAGTCTCTCTGTTTTCCCCCAGCAATTATGAGTCTCACATCTGAATACTTTGTGATTAAGATTTATGGAAGATTAATTCATAAATCTTTAGAATTTCACTTGATTTTTAATCAGATTTTAGTAAATTTACATTTTTTTTTCAATTATAAGTATTGGCCTCTACAATTTGTCAATTTTAAGAGAATCAGTGTTAGTAATTAATGACGTCATCCTATTCAGCATATATTTGGATTAAATTTGCCACATAGATCTAAATAAAATCAGAATCAACCAAATTACTACCTCCGGTCCTTAATATAAGACCCTGTTTGACTTTTATTTTGGTCCTAAATATAAGACCCCAATCCACTTTGTCTCTTATATTTATGCATTTCTTTTCAAAGTAGCCCTTCTAATACTAAGGGTTATAGTCAATACATTTGATTAGCAAGGATAATTTAGGAAAGACAACACTTATTCAGGATAAATAACTAACTCAACTTACTTCCTTAATCTCCTCAGATTAGTCAACTGGCTCTTATAATTACGACCGGAGGTAGTATATATTAAATTTTATTTCATCATGTTATCTTCAAAAATCCTTTTTATGTAATGTTGTAGCCCAAAGTAAATGTACTGTTTTCGACTTTAGTTGTTTGTTTGAAGGATTAAATGAAATTGAAGTGAGGGAATAATTTTGAAAATGCAAGGTAGCTTTTCAGGTTCAGCTAGTCTCTCACTCCTTGCTCTGTCCCATTAAGTTCGTTATATTATGGTGCATACGCATGAGGATCCACATGTAGAATAGAATGTGACGTGTGTTGTGAATAGAGTGGCCAAAGAACGAATACTCTGTTTGGAAAATCAGAAGTAAAAGATAAAGTTCTCTCTTTTTGTGGACGCTGCGAAGAAGGGAGAGCAGAAGTAGAGGCACAAGAATAGTTATTAACAGAGTACTTATAGAAAGAGACTCGCTTAAACCGTAAGCCAAGATTAAAGGCCCTTTGTGCCAAGAAAATCCTCAATGACAGAGTTATGCAAAGGAAATCAAGATGTATGAATGCTTTTCACATATTGCCGTCAAGACAACTCTTTTGGTTCATCTAATGCTGAATGGAAAAGACAGCACCGAATAGAAAACAGAAAGCAGAGAGAAAGAAAATTATGAGAAGGAGTGGACTATAAGCATTGCTGATTCATTTTGAAACAATGAGCCCTTCTACTCTGCTTAGCCGGCAAGGGATCTGTCAAAAATGATCACAGAACAAATGAACAGAATCGGTGGATGAAATTGAAACCAACAGCATATAAGATTTCATTGACATGCTTAACTTGGGATATATAAATTGGCTCCAAAGAAATTACGTGGAAAGGACAAACCTCAACAAATTTGTACTGACACAGCCACGGCCCTGACACCATGCGTATGAGGTGACATATAATGGGCGAGTCAGAATCCTGTTCGCTTTCACTGGCTTCATGTTCTTCACGATCATTGTCCCTATTAATTATAACCGCGATCAGAGGCTCAAATGATTCATTCCTCATTTGATTAGGCTCTGCTTCAGTATTAATAAGTTCATTCTTAGACATGAAGCTAAATGCGTCAGGAACTTATGCAAACTAAACTAACAACCTTGATTAAATTAAGAACTCCGAGACTAATAAAAATAATCCAGCACTAAGAGGAAGCTACTTTACCAACCGACAGTGCCAGCCGACGGAGCCGGGGGAGACAAACCAGGTCTCAAAGAAGCCGACTTCACCGGCGCCGGCCACCAGCGAACCATCGACGCTGGTGGCAAAAGACACTTTGGGAGATGGCCTCCAATCTATTGAACTGGTTTTATAAGGTTAGCTCATTCTATAACAGAAAACGAATCACAATCAAAATGGCTACGAAGATTCCCTTTCGTTGGGGACTTTGAAGCAAGTGGACTAGAGAACAGATTTGTCCAAGACGTCCAGGGTTTGATTTAAAATTTTTAATAATAAATTTTTCTTTTTTCTTTTTAAAAAACGACAGTTAGAAATTATTTTTATTTCAAATTTTAGGTTTTGCATGTTTTAGAATAAAGAGTTTCAAAAAAAAAAAAATCTATTAATATTAAATTTTTACCGTCCAATATTCAATCCCAGCTATCAAATGTTAACCTCAATCAAATTGCCTGACGCAAGCTCATGTGTTAGGGGTGGGATGTGATCTAGCATATGGGTAGAATTTAAAGAGTTTAAATTAAACTATCTTTATATATATATATATATGTTATTTATCACAAATGAGTTCAATAACAATCAAATCTGACTCGATGCTCCATAGTACTAAACATCAAAGGAATGTGTAAAAAAATTTATACCAACATTCTTTTTTTTTTTAAAGGAGTTCTTCCATATTATTATTATTATTAATAATTTTACACAACACATCTAAATATCTATCTTATTACAATAACATTATCTATGACAGCCGCAGTATAGTTGAAACTGTTACCACTGTCTTAATTTTATCTTTTAATTTGTTCATTTGTCTTAATTCCCTTCTAACTTTTGTATGCTAGTTTCTCGTAGTGTTTCATTGTTGCTTTTAAATTTCGTTCTTTATCAGAATTTCATTCATTTAATTTGGATGACATGCACCATGCTAATTTTTTCATATAGCACAGACGGTAAGATTTTTGGATATTCTTAATTAAATGCAACTTTGAGGATTCGCAAATATTTTCAAAACTCTGTAAATTTTTTTTTCAGAGCAAGATGATCGGATGACTCGTACCAGATCAAACTTTTTAGGCTGCTCATTATGAGTTTACGACTTCAATGGATGCAGCCTTATGAATATATATAAATGAAATGAAAATGATGCAGCCATCAGTGATAAGCATTGAAAAAGAAGAGATAAGAGGATATTAATGTTCAAAGATCGAACCTGTTGTTTCTTGTCCATCTCATATTCTCCAAATGTTTTTAGTGATTATATTCCCAGACTGCTTCTTCACTTTTTTTTTGGCCCAAAGACAGCTTCTTCACTTGCGTACGCTGCTGAACTTGATCTTTATATTTGCAAGCTCCTTCAATGGCTTCCTTAATGTGCATAAATCTTTTTCCTTCTCAATCTGCTCAGTTAATATACCGTGATTATGAAATATTAGAAGTAAGAAATAATCAGCTTAATGTCCACTAGCTGAATCCAATTCTTCAAAAATATTAAATTAATTGTATGTATGCCAATGGTACAACATGATGATGCGGTAATCAGAGTGTACAATTTTTTTTTTTTTTTAACAAAAAGCAAGTCTATCACTAGTAGTTAAAACCAGAGCATACCATTTTGGGGTGGAGGCGCGAGGGTGAAACATGAAGTTGAAGTGGGCAGATCATTATTCAACCTGAGAGCTTTAAAATTCAAAATCATTTCTTGAAATTCATCCGAGCTGTGATGTTTGCGCTTTCGAGAGGCCGATTGCGTTGCATTGGAGCTACGATGTGGATGCAATAATGCCAATTGAATTTGTTTGATGTAATTTTGATATTCAACTGCAGATGTTGGGCACACCCCACACTCTTTGATCTCTACTATTGTTTCATCATGAAAAGGCGAAAAGGCTGCGAATTCAATTTGAAGCAATAATGGATGATAAGAAGTGTTGCTTTGAGCTTCTCTTTTCTTTTCTTCAATTGTCCTTTGTACCTCTCCACATGACTTTTCATCGTGCCAAAGAACAACATGATCTGACAATAGAAACCCAGAGAAATAGGCGCTTTCAAACGTGCAAGCAGATTGACCATCAATAAACAAATTGGCATGAATTGTAGTCGACAATGATGATCCAGAAATTACGGCGCTGAAAATGAAAGCGCCATCCCAAGGTTGTGGAATGGAATTGAGATCCACAGTCACACAAGATTGTGTAGTCCTATACATGAACCACTCTGCAACTCTTTTTCCCGGATACTTCATTGTAGCCCTGTTATCAATGGCTTTGTTATTGTTTATGTCAAGTAGAACTTCGGCCTCAACGGCTTTGATTGACTGCCCATCCAACTTCATGCAATTTCCGAAAATGAAGTAATCACAATAATACTGTTTTCCTTCTCTATCTTCACTCATTAAAGGTGAATGTAAGGTCTCAAGGGACAGGCATTCGTCGGCGCTCAGTGTATGGATAGAGGGAGGGAGTTGTGGTAGAGACCGAAGCCTTTTGCATCCATTTAAGATAAGACGTTGCAGGCTTGAAAGATGTTTGATGCTTAAAGGCAAGGTCTCTATATTAGTCCTTGAGAGATCTAACTGCCCTAACGACGACAAGAAGCTAATGTTGTCAGGCACTTCAAACAATTCACTACAATTATTCAGCCGTAGAATTCCCAAAGCACGAGGCATCTCATCAAATAGGGAACGTAGATTTGATGCTAGCTTATTACAATAATCAGCATGAAGGAGTCGAAGGGTATGCGGGTCAACCAACTTGTGAAGACTTGTCACACCTTCGCAACTTTTTAGGTTCAAAAAATAAATTTTGCTGAGACATCCGCTTGATGAGCACAACTCATCATTGATGGCTGTTCCGCAAAGCATCAATTCAAACCGATTATTTTCTGAGGTCACTGAAAATTCGCATAGTCCTGAGCATCCTGTCAAGTCCAGTTTACTCAGTGATTTGAGATGGGTGTTGCTCGTAAGACTCTTAAGGGCTTTGCAATCTCTTAGCAGTAAACGGCGAAGGCTATGGAGAGATAAAATAGATGGATGAACATTTTGTAATTTTGAACAACCCTGAAGATAAACTTCTGCAAGACGTATGGCCTTGGAAAAATTTGGGAGCTCAATCAAGTCTTTTGATTCACGAAGATCAATTCTGCTTAAATTCACAAGATTCTGTAAAATAATAATAATAAATAAATAATTACACAGTAAGATTGGCGGCAAAATGAAAATAATTACTCTCTCTTATCTTTTTTTTTTTTAATAAGACCTTGTTAGCAATTTTATTTACAAAATTAGCAATGCCAAAAAATATTACAATTTTTTTAAAATTACACTTAACCAGTAATCTATATAAATATTGGTGTGATGGTGAAAGGGAAATGCATTTTCCAAAACGGGTTGTCAATCTTTTATTCAATTTCCTAAGAGATTTTAAGGAAAAAGGTAAACATTTATAAATAATACTGAAGCGAGGGTGCATATATAATAAAAAATTTTCAACTAGTGTATTAGTAATATTTTATAGGGAAAAAAGGTATAAAATGTACCTGCTCTCCATTCCAAAGTTTTGTCAAATTGCTGTTGGGCAATTTTATTTCAACAAGATTTTCACCCTTAAATGTTGTCGGCAAGGACTGTAAAGGGCATCCCACCCAATCCAATAGCATGAGATTTTTTGGCAAAAACTTCATACCACGAGGAAATGTTAACGCGTTCTCAAAACGGCCATTGATATTTCCATAAAACTCAAGAAACTTTAGATTGGGCACTGAACAAAAAGCTTCAATAATTACGTGCATCTCTTCAACTTCTGAAAGGTTCAGAATCATGCCTTCAGTGGCTTCATTTCCCTAGCAAACAAAATATAATAATAGTAATAAAAATATTGTATAAATCAAATAGGAATATGGAAATGTAGAAATTTCACTCTTACCATGCTGTCCTTCAATATTCCAGAATTGTTCTTGGAAATCCATAATATATTGCACTTTTGAGGAGCACCCTCTAATGATTCGTCTCGAACAATTCCTCTACCCATTTCTTTTATTAGATGGTGCATACGTATTCTTCTTTTATGAATATCTAAAAGAGCTTTCTCTTCAAGTCTTATCAATCCAATCTCTGTTGAGTAACCACATGCATTTAACATTTTTTCAACATCCTTGACATCATAATGATGGAAGAAATCGAAGAAACATGCAGTATGCAAGAAAATATTTCTTTCTTCCTTATCAAGTCCTTCAAAACTCAATTTGAGGATATTATTAATTTTTGGACAAGGAAACTTTTGAAGTTTGTTCAATTGGCTCTCCCACGCTTCTTGATTTTTGCCATTCAAGAGTGAGCCTAAAACCTTTAGGGCCAATGGATTTCCATCTGCATATTGAGTCACTTCTTTTGCCAGCCTTTTTATTTTCGGGTCAGCATAGTCATTTCTAAAGGCATTAATGGAGAATAGATCGAAAGCTTCATCAGGATTCAAAGCCTCAAGCACATACATACCATCTACTTCCTTACTAGCATCAAGAACTTGCTTATCTCTTGTTGTTATCAAGATTTTACTGCCCGGCCCAAACCAATTATGCCTTCCGGCTAAATTTTTTAATTGTTCACAATCATCAACATCATCAAGAACAATGAAAGTCTTTTTCCGACCAAGTAGTTTTCTCATGACGTTAGGAGATGTTGCATCAAACATGCCAATGTGAGATTCCTTATTCCCTAATAATGTCAAAATAAGTTTTTTCTTCAAAGCAGCTATTCCATATAGCTTTGATTCTTCCCTTACATTAGCCAAAAAGCAAAACCCTTCATATGCAAAATGCAATTTGTTAAATAATGCTTCTGCAAGAGTTGTTTTGCCCATACCGCCCATACCCCAAATGCCAATAAATCGGACATCGTCGTTTAAACCTTTATACAACAACGATTCCACATATGCAATTCTTCTATGAATTCCAATCAAGTCTTTCAGATCATCTTCACTTTGATACTTATAACCCAACTTCTGTATAACACATTCCACTATTTCTGTAATCAGCTTGGCTTCGTCCCTACATACCATTGGAAAAATAAAGATGGGCAAATTTAATATACAGCAGTATTTATTCAAAATTTTGAAATATTCCCAATGCAATGCAACTTTAAAGATTTGCCCATTTATAAAATTTGTTCTAATTAATAGTTTTCTTAAGAAAATATATAATATTTTATGGCTTGATGGCCTAGTGGACAGGTCAAACAACAGTGTACACAAGAGAACATCCTCTCTATGATCATTAACTTCCATCATATGCTGAAAGATTATATTGATTTAATTTAGCCTTATGCATATGGAATAATAGGATAAGAGAAAGATCATCAACATGTATAGAGTTACCTGTCGAAGCTGCAATGCCAGCCAGATAAATTGGCAGCATGAGTGAGAGCCTCCCTCCACTTTTGCAGTTGTTGCTTATTGATGTTTCTTTTGCGCTCATGTTCTTCAAATGCTTTCTCGTAACTCCCAGACTGCTTCCTTACATCAGAAGGGTCTACTCTATAGAACAATGGCATAACAAGGTGACCTTCATTTTCAGAACACTCTAATAGTTTTGCAAGCTCCTTCAAGCACCAGGTGGAAGATGCATAGTTTTCTGAGAAGACCACTAGAAACAGAGTTGAATCTTCAATGGCTTTCTCAAGAGACGGCCATACCTCATCTCCCTTCTCAAGTCTGCTGTCGATGTATGTATCTATTTGGTTTCTGAGAAGAGCTTCATGAAGGTGGCTTGTGAAGTTGGAGCGGGTGTCCTCACCTCTGAAACTAATAAAAGCATCATATTTCCTTGGAAATTGAGAAGATGGAACAGAGGAAGAAGATGAAGCCATATCAAATTGCTTAATTACGATAAGCAAGAGAGAATTGGGAGTGCTTTCAGTTCAGATCTAAGAACGATTGGTAATAGGAAACAAACTCGCCTTAGAGGAACATATATAAGATTTTAGTGTAGTAGATTGAGTCAACCAAGTCAATGAAAATGGAACAAAATGAACAATAAATAATCATAAATTTCAAAGAAAGGCGGTCCTACAGAGAGAAAATATTACAGAGAGAAAGGAAACTCCGCTGACACTTCCTCCGAATTGTAGAAAGTTTAATCAAATTTTCTAAGGAATGGTCCAAAAAGAAAAAGAAAATCAAATTTTCCAAGAAAATATAAACGCCCGCGGTCAAATTTCCTAATGAAATTTGGTTTAATAAAGCACTATAATTACACCTCTCTACATGTTTAGTCTTGGCCTTTAGAAATATAAGATTGAACAAATACTTATTTTCTTGAAAAAAATACATATATTATCAAAAAATTTAAAGTGAAAGCCAGAGCTAGTAGGCATTAGAGTTTTAACATTTCAAAACCGCAAGTTTTGACAATTTTTAATTACGTTTATTATTAGTCCTCATTTCCTCTCCTCTTCATAAACCAAAAAGCAAGTCAATTGCGTGTAGAGGAGGACGTGACTGAGAGTAACAAACGCAGAGGAATAAGGTACGGATTGCGCAACTTGAGAGGAATCAAACGCAACAATTTATTTCAAAACAGGGAGGAGCCGCCGGCAAATTACTTCCTAAAAGATTGTCGAATCAAATGCACTAAGCCTCTGGAGAATTTTGGGTTTTTTTTTTTTGGAGCTAGATTTTCAGCATACCAAACACGGTCCAAGGGAATGTTTGAAATTCTAAAACATTTTTAAAAAATATTTTTACATAACTCGAAATAAAATTTTTTATATATTATTTTATATGCTGTAAAATTATTTTTTAAATCATAATTTGATTTAACACTTTTTAAATTGATAAGAATTACTGTTGATTGGTTGTCTTTTGGTGGAGGGCAAAAATAATTGCTGATATGCATTATTATGGGGCAAATTATTGAATACCGACAGGCGATACGGAAAAAGCAAAGGTAAAGTGCCAGCACACATGGCTGCTGCAGAGAAGCCTCATAAGTCATAAATGGGGATGTGACTCTTTTTGGAGGGGTTGTTTTTTCGCTTGAATGTTAATACTCCCATACTTAACATATGTAGTAATTTTAAAATTCTCAGTGACGATGGCCCACCTCGTCACTAACAGCTCTAGAGCAGTGATGGCCACTGGCGACGAGTGTCGGCAACAACTGTTTTTTGGTTGCCAAAATAGTTCATGTGGGATTTAGTTCTGAAGATGTTTTGTGACCAATGAGCCACCCAAACCCATTTGTTGTAATATTAGAAAATCAAATACTTCATCCGATTTTAATATAAAAATTAATTAACTAATTTGAGTAGATTAAGAAAATTTGTTAAGTTAGTTATTTATAATAAATAAGTGTTATTTTTCTAAAATAGCATTGCTAATCAAATTTGTTAGCTTTAATATTTAATAAAACTTTTAACATGTGCAACTATTACAATAACTACTTAAATAAATAAATAAACATGAGAAATAAAATAGATTGAGATTTTATATTTATGACCAAATTAAAGGTCAAATTAATTCTAATATTAAGAACCGGTAATCGAAGATAACTATCCAGGCAAGAAGTCTCGATCAAAATAATTGATTACATTTTCAACATGTAGTGTATTAACAACACTTGTAATAAGTCTCGCCACTTTATTAATCACATTTACAACAATTTTTTAACAATTTCAACACTTGAAAAAAATATGGAGAGCCCTGTTATATAAACATTGATGACATTTGTAACGAGCTTCACCACTTTCTCAGTGTGGGAGAGACAGAGTAGTTCTAAAATCAAAGGAATCAAACGCAACATTATATTTCAAAAGAGGAGCCTCTCTGAAGTTAATTAAATCTTTCTTTGATGTCCTTTGACATGAAAATCTGGAATATGTTGACTAACTCAGCCCATTTGAATCGGGCGGAGTTTCATTGATTCCAAAACGGAACTTGAAAAAGAATTTGATCCCCAAGGAAAGCGAAAGAATAAGGGAAAGTAATTTCGGTGGGAGTTTTATCACAGAGGGATGGTTAGACGTGCGAAGGAATGAAAAGATCAATTCTTATTATGAGGTAACTTGAATATCCCATTATTAGAGCTTTATATATACGAACTTGATTTAGGGAGTGTTTGGATAGAAACCAAACCATGGTTTCAGAAGTGCTTTTACGGATTACGAAGTAAATATGTAGAGGAGGTTATCTCGTTTTGCGAAAAAATGCTTCTGAAACCACAGTTTTGGAGTATCCAAACAGGCCCTTAGATTTCTTGCTTGATTGCAACATGAATCAGTTGATGCTTTGGTTTATTATCAATTTTGTACTTTTCATATTGATCACTATGCGTTGGGTAAAGATGTGTTGAAGGCCAACTGCTAACATAGGCCATCTTGCTAGACAAGATAGGTAAATGGGGTCTTTCATAAGACGTGTTATGTTTTAATTACATCCAGAACTTTGTAATGAGACTTGGCACCAAAACAATTCTAAAAACTAGGACTTACTTTCGAGACATAGGGAGTAGTCAAATGTGAGACTTCGGGAAAATGTATTGTTGTAACTTTTCCGAATGAAATAAAAAAATAAAAAAAGAAACAGAATCGTTTTACTTTTTGGGAGACTCTATACTCTGTTTTGCCTCTCACATCTTGTTCTGCCCCATTTCGTTATATTACAATGCATAGGCAGAGAGATACTCTGAAGTTGAGGATCCCCTAATTTCAAATGGAGTGCTTTCGTTTTATTTCTTGTTTTTTATTTATGTGATTATTCAAAAAATGCCATAAACCTGAAATTAGGAGATGGAGAGCCAAGAACGCATGTAGAATTAGCACTTAGAATCTGAAAGGATAGGCTGCGTTTCATTAATGCACAAATGATAGTACTTGTACAAAATTTGAATTTTTTTTTTTTAAAGTAAACATTGTTGCTATATGATGCTTGCTGTGAATGGAGTCACCAAAGTACAAATGCTCTGTTTGGAAAATAAGAAGTAAAAGACAAAAGCAAAGTTTCTCTGCGTGAGCTGGTCGTAGAGAGAGAGAGAGAGAGCCAAAAAAGCACATGAATACTTTGGGATGATGGACGGAAGAAGACTTTTTGTAGTTGTCAGGGATATTTTTGTATTTTCGTTTTATTTTTTAAGAAAATTAACAATTTAATGTCCCCAATCTGTGCATTTCCACCTGGATTTTACAAGGACTGAATCTTCATAAAACTCATCAAACTAATAAAAGACAAGCAGCGCAACACGAGGATAAAATCTTTGAAGCCACGTGTTATATTCTTCCGTGTCACGGTTGGTGGGCTTGGGAAGAGAAAATCCTTGGACTTCCTAGGGACCACTTTTTTGTCATTACTGTTGTCACAGGAGCAGCCTCCTTTGATTTCCACTGAATTAGGCTGAGACTGTAACACCGTTCCATTTGTTGAATATAATTTCCATATCCTGATGCACCCGCTGGACATACTCCACGCCCTCTCACGCCCAAAACTGGAACAGGACTATAGGAGTTTTAACAAAGAATTTTATTTCAACTGATTCATGATTATTGGTGCTCTGATCAGCACTCTTCTCTTCAATTATCCCCTGCACCTGTGAAGGAAGCTCTAAGGTATATCAGAACTGATCAAGCAATCAAGACATATCGTTTCATAATTAAGACTTATTATTCCCAAATAAATTGTTATTATTTTTAATTAATACACCTGTTACTTCCTGTTATATATCAGAAAAAAACATATTGTTAATATCAATTTTAGACTTGTTATTTTTCAATCAAGACATGTCATTTCTAAATAAATTATTATCATTTTAATCAATGTACATGTTATTTCCTGTTATATATCAGAAAAGTTACTTTGTTAATATCAAATTTAGACTTTTTATTTTTTGATTAAGACTTATCATCTCCAAATAAATTGTTGTTATGGACTAGAGCCATAGTAAAAGAGTCAATTTATATTTTTGTTTTCATTATAAAGTTAATAAATTTTTGGTGACACAAAGGTCATCAATTTTTTTGTTGGCCCAAATGACCAAGGGATAGTGGGATTAAATCCTACTCCCACCACTTTTTTGAAATATTCTCACATGGCCAACAAAAAATCTGTGACAAAAAAAATTCTATCAGCGGCCACCACATTAGTGGCCAGTGCCGACACCTGCGGGTGGTGGCCGACTGCCGGCGAATGGTCGTAGGCAGTGGCCAGTCATCGATGAGGGGTTGAGTCTCTTTTTTTGGGGGGGGGAAGAGACAAAAGGCATTTTTGTTATTTTAATGAATTTCAAAATTCCAGTTTGAAAAGGACTTTCCTTTCTATCCTTTGAAATCCTTAGCTTTCCAAATTAATATATCATATATTTAACCTTCTTTATTTGTTATTTTTCCGATATCAAATCAGGTATTGCTTTCTCTCTTGAGATTTTGACCTCTTAGATGTCTTAATTAAAATATTATAATTTATATTTTTTTATATCATTTTTCCTTATAATAAATAAAAGCAAAGGCAACTTTTAAAGATTTACAAAAAGTTGGCTCCAGGGTGACTTCTGAGAACTTTCACAAAGAACGGTAAGCAGAGAAGGGATATTGCCACCACACCTTCACCGAAATTAGTTCTTGATCAAATTTCTCGGAGACCTTCACCCAAAGCTCACTCAAATTTCCCAACTTGTCCCCAAAAAAAAAAAAAAAGAAAGAAAGAAATTTCCCGAGGAAATATACCTATCATTTGTGTTTCCACTCTTTTTCTCGAGTTCTAGCATGTATCATCGCTTTAGAAATATAACATTGAATAAATAATTATTTTCTTCGACAAATAATAATGTATTATATGAAAGATTGATGCAACATCTAAAATGAAATGCTACTACCAAGGCCAGAGCTAGTAACCATTCAAGTCTTAACATTCAAATGTGCAAGTTTTGACATTTTTTCTTTTAATTATTATCAGCTTTCATTTCCTCTCCTCTTCAATCAAACAAGCCATCATTAAAGGATTTGCTAGATTTCCATTTTTTAATTTTTTTTAGCTTTTACAAATAAAAATAGAAAAAGACTTGTTTGGGTAAGATGCATGTTATTGTACTCTTATCTATTCTAAATATAACAGTTAGTTAAAAAAATTTACTTTAATTTTAAATATAAAATTTCAATATATTTTTTATCTTTCAAATTTATAATTTTTTTCTAAATTATCCTTATTTATTTTATATATGAAAATTACTTTTGATCAATAAACTAGAAAGAATATTTTAGAGAAATCAATATATATTTACTATAAATAATTAATTTAACCAATATTTTTAACAACCGTAAATTTGTTATATAACTCGGTACAACAGTTTTTTTTCCCTAGGCAGCATTAACGCATCACTATAATTAGACGGTTTTTTGTGTTAGATTTTGGGTTATGACAACATGATGTATTTGTGCCTAAGAGAAGTGAGAAGGGAATTAATGCTATTTTTGAATAATTAATCATATTTTATATCCTAGATACCTCTACTGTTTTATTGATCACATGATTACTGATATTCCCTTATAAGCTTCAAATAAATGAATTGCATATATCAAAAAATCAATCAAAATTAGTTGACACACTTTAAAAATATATACTGGAGTCAACCCAAAAAGTAAAGTAATCTTACATATATGGGTTTATTTAATCTTATATAACAAGTAATCTCTCATACTAAATACTATTTTCTCAATCTCAATTCTTATTGTAAATTTTTAATGCTTCGCACCAAACAATCCAAAATGTAAAGTAATGTTTTGGTTGTTTGGTTGAAGGAACTAATGAAATTGAGGTGAGAGAATAATTTTGATTGCTTTTCAGGTTCGGCTAGTCTCTCACCCCTTGCTCTGTCCCAGTAAGTTCGTTATATTATGATGCATACGTATGGGGATCCACTTTGAATCTGATTATTATTCAAAAAGCCATAAGCCTGAAAATAGGGAGATGGAGGCGGTGAGCACATGCAGAATAGAATGTGATGTGTGTTGTGAATAGAGTGACAAAAGTACGAATACTCTGTTTGGAAAATCAGAAATAAAAGATGAAGTTTTCTCTTTTTGCGGACGTTGCAGTTGCAAAGAAGGGAGAGCAGAACTAGAAGCACAAGAATACATAATAACAGAGCACTTAAAGAAAGAGACTCGTTTAAACCATAAGCCAAGATTAAAGGCCCTTTGTGCCCAGAAAATTCTCATTGACAGAGTTATGCAAGGACCAGGATAAAATCCCAGTGTTGCAGACCAAAATGCAATTGAACCTTGAAAACTTTAAATAACAATTCGAAGAGAAAGGAGAAAGAATTAAGAACAATATCAAAGACTGGACTATAAGCATATCATTTTTTGCAAAGCCTCGAGCTGTGACATGAGTGGCATCAGGAAAGAAAGCTTCTTTTGATTGTACAGAAAAAACATCTAAACAATATGAGAAGACTGCACTATAAGCATTGCTGATTGATTAAACAATGAGCCCTTCTACTCTGCTTAGCCGTCAAGGGATCTGTCCAACATAAGCACAGAACAAATGAATAGAATCGGTGGATGAAACTGAAACCAACAACATATAAGGTCTCATTCACATGCTTAACATGGGATTACATAAATTGTCTCCAAAGAAATGGTGTAGAAATAAAACGCAAGGACAAACCTCAACAGATTGGTACTGCCCCAGTCAAGGCCCTGACACCATGTGTATGAGGTGGCATATATTGGCACAGATCCATCATCACTGCAAATTGCGTAAGTGTTTTAAGAGAAATGGGTGAGTCAGAATCTTCTTCGTTTTCACTGGTTTCATGTTCTTCACGATCCTTCAAGTGATCCATTGGTCATGTGATCAGGCTCTGCTTCAGCATTAATATCGTCACTTTGAGTCTCTTAAATGGTGCCATGGCCATCTGCCATATAATGAGACACAAGCCGAACCAAGCACAGTCTGCAACAGCATTATCAAGACTAGGCAAGTCATTCAATGACATGTATTAACATATGCATTAAGATCCCAAACTTTCTAACATGATTAACCCCACGGCCACAAGACAAGAAGGCATATGAGCCGCCATCCTAACTTACATATGCAGAACGTGAGGTCTAAATGCGAAGTCACAAAAAGGCAAACCAAGTACAGCTTCTAAAATGTTAAAGAAAAGGAATTATTCCGCAACTTCTGTGTCTGGTGGAAAATATCCGACTTAGAAACTGAACCATTGATGTTGGAGGAAAATAATTGACCCAATGGTGTAGCCCTTGAAACCCCGGGGCACCAAATTAAATAAGGTAGTGCGGGGATTCTTGCATTAGGGTCTCCATGAGTCGTCTGCGACTATGAAGCCAAATGCATCAGGAACTTATATAAACTAAATTAATAATACTGATTAAATTAAGAACTCCTAAACTAAAAATAAAAATAATCCAGCACTAAGAAGAAGCTAATTTACCAACCGACAGTGCCAGCCGACAGAGCCGGAGCTCAAAAGCCAAATCTCCAAGGAGCCGTCTTCACGGGCTGCGGCGACCAGCGAACCATCGACGGTGGTGGCAAAAGACACTACGGGAGAAGGCCTCCAGTCTACGGCACTGGTTTTACAAGGTTAGCTCATTTTAAAAAATGAGAAAAATAGGGTTTTAAAATTTAATAAAAAATAACATAAAAAATTAATTAAAAGCTTTTAACCTACTTTTAAAATTTTTTAAATTAATTTTATTTTAAAAAATTTAGTTCCTCTCATTTTTCCTGGTACCAAGAGAAATTCTTGCCACATCATATATACTCTATCGAATCAAAACACAGCAAGGCTCTGTTTGGATGACAAAGCAAACCATGGTTTGGAAGGTTAAACCATGGTTTGCACATAAAATCATCCAAACAGGCAGACATTTTGGTGAAACCGTGGTCTAGGTTGAAACCATGGTTTCCACCGGTGAAACCATGGTTTTATCAGAAGCAAGAATTTCTCGCTTCTGGCTGAAATAATTGAAGGCAAAGGCATTGACCCAAAAATACCCTGCGCTAGCCGACACTTTTGGACTGTGGTTCTCTCTTCACTTTGCTCGCGAGAAGCTCACCTCTTTCTCTGCTCGCCGCTTTGCTCTTCTCATAGTTGCTTCGCCATCGCTCTTCACGTTGCTGCTCACCTCTCTTCACCCAGCTCACCTCTCAGTTCTGCTCGCCTCTTTGCTCTTGACTTCACCATCGCTGCTCTGAATTTCGCTGTCGCTCTTCGCTCAGCTCGTCTCTTAGCTTCATCAGCTCACCTCTTCCCCCTTCTTTCTCCGTCATCGCTCTTCGCTCAGCTCGTCTCGGCTGTGAATTTTGTCGCGTTGGGTTGTCCGATCCATCAATCCTCGGTTTCCAATATGAGGTTGTTCAGTTTGCCCAGTCAAGTCGCCGTGTAGAGCTTGGTTGGTCAGGTCGCCGTGTAGAGCTTGGTTGGTCAGATTTTCCACTCAGGTAAGCTCTCTCTGGTGACATTAAAGATTTTGTTTTGGCTTCAGTATTTTCCCTGTCGTAAACTGAAAGATTTTGGAATGATTTGGCTGTAGTGTTCTACTATGCTCTTTGAATTGTAGCTCGGTTTCCTGGTTGTGGATCTGATTTGTTTTGCAAACTTTCTCCCACTTTTGTTTATGAATTTGTTCAACTAGTTTTTTGGAAAACTGATCGACATGTTGATCGAAGGAATGAGATATTATTGCTTGCTTTGGTTTCATAGCAGTCTGATTTTATGAAACGAAATGTGGTTTTGGAGGCAAAGGATATATCTTGTGATATTGTTTTGGAGACGAGAAAGCCTGCAAATTGAATTCTACTGGGTATATAAAATGAAAATTCTTTTTGCTCTAGTTGCTTGGCGTGGGATCCCTTTTTCCTATCCAGATTCCCCCCGAGAAGAAGCCTGTGAAGTCGAACAATATATTGGGACTTTGTATTTTTTTTATAGTACTTTAGGTTTGTGATTAATTAAATTAATGAATATTATTTGTTAAGAGTCGATCTGATTTGGAATGTGTTGTCCTGTATTGTTGTATTAAGGACTTTGATAAATTTATGGCCAACTTTTGATAGTGAGGACAAATAGAATCACAACTCAAATCCATGTATATATTGAAAGAAGTGATTTGTATTTTGGTTAGAGGTTTATATTGCTAGTCTTTTATATTTTCAGCTGACAAATCCGATAACTTTATATAATATTATTGTGTTCATCATGAACATTTGTATTAATTACACACATGAACGAATTTTTTTCAAAAATATTCGTAATACACAATTATTTCAAAAATTAAGTACAATATGATTTATGGTGCATGATGGTTCAAATATGATTTTTCTTATTATTTTGTCTTCCAATCGTCTTTGTACAATAGTTAAGAAAAGGAAAAAGTATATATAATTATTTAGTTAGTTTTGATGTTTTAAAAGTTAGTATTTTCAAGCAAAAAGAGATAATGAAGTTTTGAATAGGAGGGGGTGTATTTTTCTGGCCATTTAAAATTAGAATTTTCTTTTGTTTGTTAATTTTTGTCGCAGTTGGTTTGGTAGGAAGGAATTGAGATTTAAAATGTAGTCAACTTTTTCACCTATTACAGTAGATAATATGATTTTTGTTATTTCATATGATTTTGGGTTGATTAACTTGTGATAATTGAACAGCTGTAATTGTACTATAGCATAATGGGTAAGGATATGGAGAAAGCTTCCTGGGATCTAAGAACCACTAAAGTGTTTTTTGACTTGTGCATTGAGCTTGTGCAACAAGAGGAAATAAAAGGTACTAACTTAACAAAGAAAGCTTGGGATATTCTTGGTGATAAGTTTACTGCCAAAACTAGGAGAGTGTATGAAAAATCTCAATTTAAGAATAAATATGATTCCCTACGAAAGGAGTAGTAGACATGGGATAGGCTGCTTGGCGAGACAGGATTGGGATGGGATATTGAAAGGAATACTGTTAGTGCAACTGATGATTGGTGGGAGAGGAAAATAAGGGTAATTATTGAACCTTTTGATCTTACATTTTCTCTTCCTGTTAATGTTTTGTGTATATTTACTGTTTTTTGAATATTTTATGATATTATTGGTGTCTAATGTGCAGGAAGTTCCAAACTACGAAAAATTTAGAGAAAGAGGACTTCAATTTAGGGATCAATTAACTCAACTGTTCGGGAGTGTGGCTGCAACGGGACCACAAGCATGGGTACCTTCTTCCATGACACTTCCAAGTGAAGGAACACTGAATGAAGATTTGGAAGAAGGGTCCGGAGATAGTGATGAAATTTTAGGTGCACCAACTGGTATAAGTGGGGAATTTAACTCAGTGAACTTCAATGAGAATAGTGGAGGTAGTGGAGGCAACACTGAATTGAGGCAGGATAACAGTAGTGGGGGTACAAGCAGAGTGGGAGTCGACCTAGTAGCTCACTGGGGGTCAGAAGGAAAAGTGAAGTCATGAAGAAACGCACATCTCCCTCTATGAAAATAGCGGATGCACTTAGCAAGATTGCTGAAACAAATATTTTTGAGGTTGAGCGTGGAATTGAGGTCATTTCACGAGTAGAAGCTAGAAGGTTGGAAGAAGAAGCGCGTGCTTATGAGATTTCAATTAGGGGACTCCTGTCTCACCTGAAAACAGTTTCTGAAGTTGTCAGTGATCCTGATTTCTTTAGATGGTGTACACAACTCCTTATGGAATGGCCGGAGGCACGGGAAATGTATGCAACTCTGAAGGATCAGAAGGAACAACTTCTGCTTATTTTGGAGTATTACACTAGGGATTTATGACTTGTTTATTATATTAGACAGTTCCATATGTGTATCGTTTTATGTGACTAGTGGGTTGTTATATGAATCAGACAACTCTGTAACTTTTATAGATGTTTCGTAATTTCTACATAAGAATTCTAAACTTTATGTGTATGTGCATAGGATAAAACGAATATGGATGCTGAAATTAAATGTGTGGAAGAGCATGCTAAGGGACAAAAAAAAAAGGGTTAACAAAGTTGCAGCATTGGTCGGTGCATACGCTACTTTGAACTTGTGTAAAGAGCCTCGGCATACAAGTGCTTATACATGCAGCTTATGGGTAAGGGACGTTTTAGACAGCAACCCCAATCATTGTTATAACATGTTTAGGATGTAACGGGGTGTGTTCTTAAGTTTGGTGGAACAATTGCAACAACATGGTCTAAAAGAAACTAAAAATATAAGGATACATGAATCAGTTGCAATGTTTTTACATACCGTTGGCCATGCACTTAGTAGTAGAATGCAACAAGAAAGATTTCAACATTCAGGGGAGACAATTAGCAGACATTTTCATAATGTCCTAATGGCATGCTGTAGACTTGCCATGTCTAATATCAAACCAAAAGATCTAACATTCCGGCATGTTCATACAAAAATTCGGTTTGGTAAATACTGGCCTTTTTTTAAACATGTTATTGGAGCAATTGATGGCACACATGTTTCCTGTGTTGTCAGTGCAACAAATCAAACTAAATTTATCTCTAGAAAAGGAACAGTGTCACAAAATGTCATGGCGATTTGTGATTAGGACATGTGTTTTACTTTTGTCTTGGCCGGATGGGAAGATAGCGCATATGATGCTTAGATATTTGATCATGCCCTCACAACTCCTTCAATGAACTTTCCCTATCCACCTGAAGGTATTTTTTTATTTCCTATATTTTATTTATATCTAGCTTAACAATAGAAACATAATTTACAATAATTTCACTTTTTATATAGGAAAATATTATTTGGTGGATGCTGGATACCCAACACCAAATGGATATCTCGGCCCATACAGACGGGAGCATTACCATCTGTCTGATTTTCGAAGGACATCTGGGTTTGAAAATGACAATGAGGTCTTTAATTATTTCCATTCAAGTTTAAGGAGTACAATTGAAAGAACTTTCGAAGTTTGGAAAAAAAAAGTTCGCAATCTTACGAAACATGCCATCCTATGATTATGAAACACAAGTTAAAATCGTTTGTGCAACGATGGCTATACATAATTTTATTAGAACGACATCTATTACTGATTCTGGATTCGTTCAGTTGGAAGAAGAAGGTACTTATGCAGAAGAAGATGATGATGGGGTTGGATTTTCACGTATACATTCATCAATTCAATCTTCATCTTACATGGCTCAAGTTCGTGACAGCATAAGAGACGAACTTGTTAATTCAATACAAGGATAGTAGTCATGTCTTATTTATTTCCTTTTATCATAGATTGTAATATATAGTTAAAAACAAAAGCTATTACAAATGCTTTGTATCGATGCATCATCTTAATTATTATGACACTTCTTTATTTATATTTCTTTTATTAATATTATACCTTATATTCTCACGCCAATTATTACTTACTTTAATAATTAATAAATTGTTTTAAGACATGTTTATTCTATTTTATCAAACAATATCATCTCATTTCATGTTTATAATTTTCATGAAAAATACATGATTTTGTGTTTGCAACAAAATAATTCATCTTCTCTAAAAATATTTTTACTCTTATATTTTATGAATATATATACATGTGGTGACAATTAATTAATTAATTATATTAAATATCAGAGGTTATTATACATGTAGTATGTTATTACAAAAAGTAGTCGTGAAAAAATGTTATAGGATTTCATGTTTAAAATCTTTAAAGGAAATTAATATTTTTCTGTTAGCCAAAAAAATTCATTTTTCTATAAACATATTTAATATTATGTTTTATAAATATATATACACATATTAATTGTGTATTAATTATATTATCTTATATATTATTAATTATGTTAGTAAAAATGATTTCATTAACAATTTTATTTCTTCAAATCAAAATATATCATAAAATCTATCCCTTATATAATTATGATATTAACTTAGACTTTTTTTGGTAATTTTCACATGTAAAAAGTACTTCTTGTAATAACTATCCAAACACTCTTACTTTTCAGAATTACTTTTTCATAAAATCTATTCTCCAGAAGCTATTCTTCAAACCACGGTTTGGTTTCATCCAAACACACCCTAAGTCACAGTCAGTTTAATCCCACCTTCTTAGCTGGCATTTTCTAAAATTATAAAACACTAAATCAAAACACAACAAAATCATGTTGTGGGTTCCACCATCTGATTGTCTCCCGCCCTCTTGGGCTAGTCGGTTCCAACCCTCCACAATCCCACTGCCCCCTTTCTCCTCCCCCATATTATCTCTCTCTTCCTTCCCCATCAAAACCTAATCACAGTTTCAGCTACTAATAATGGAATGAGAGGCTATTAAAGTCGTAGTTCAATCATTGCAAACAATAAATCAGTACAAAAATAGCAGAGGCTTCAAGCATTCGTTTGTGGGTGTTTCATAGTTTCTGAGAATCAAGTTCCTTATTTGTGTTAAATCTAGCGTATCAACTCCACACACACGTCAACTGTGTGTCGCCACTGTCGCTGCCGCCACAGTTACGACAACCACGATCATTCTTGAGAAAAATAGTGAAGAGATCTACAAATACCTCTTCAAAGAGGGAGATTGATGTGCCGAATCTACAGGTAATGAGATGCGGAGCTTGAAGTCGAAGGAGAATATCTGTCAGATCCAAACCTTTCGTTTGGATTCACCATCACTAGCATCTCACCAATGATGAAATCGAGATCCTTATAACTTACGTTAATCTCTCTTCTGAGATTGTCCTTGCTACATTGATGAAAGCTGCTTTTCATGTAAAGTGGAAACGGTGAAGGGAGAGAGAGTGGGGCAGGGGGGTGAAGAGGGAAGCAGATCTTCTCAGAAGCTATTTTCTCCTCATCCCTCAGAATCTCAACATCCTAGCCATCCAATCCATCGGAGCACTCACAGGGAGACACGTCAAAAAGTATTAAAAGTCGCAACTCGAATATATTTTATGCCTTTAGAACAATAAACCTTCAACATTCTGCTAGCTGAGCTTGGCGAGAAAGCTTCACGCAAGGCAATCTGGTTCATCTTCATATCATATAAAAATGCAATATGAAGACCCAAACTAATCCTTACAAGTGATTGAGCCATCTCTTGCTGGCATGATAGAAACTCAAGACCGTAAGAAATATGAAGACGACAAAGCCAACAAGCGATATACACATCAGTCGATGCTTTTCCAAGGGAGAATGGGAGATGGAAAAAAAAATAAAGGCTTCATTGTAGTTTTAGTATTCCTAAGTTGTTAATAGCAGTAAAGAAGTTCCCTTTCTTTTTTGTTTAACAGCTCATAACAAGATATTTGCTTCTCGACTGTGCAAGCGAGAAGGAATACAACATTTTATTGTCCAGCTCCTATATATAATGCGTTACAGTTCTAGCATAAATTGTCGTCACATTAAAATTCGACCGATGCAGCGAGAAAGCCGCGGTAGCTGATGAACAAAGAAAGAATAAACAATGAAGAAAACGGGGGGACAGTGGTGGAGAATAAGAAAGCCTCTGTATTGATTGATTTGAATCCGTAAAGGCTTATTGATATAGGTCACAATTAAGCAAAGTGAAAATTAGAGTCAGAGAACCAATTTTGAGAACGGATGAAAGTCGGTAGTCGACGAAGAAGCACCAAGAATGGGGAAAAAAATCGATTAAGTGAAGTAAGCATCCAGCAGTCAAATAATGAGGAAGAGAATGATAAAGCAGAACGGTGAAGATAAGAAAGAGGTGTAATCTGTAATGCAGATGCTGGACCATGGGTGATGACGGAGCTCCTCATTTGCATCGCAGATGGGCTGAAACTTTGACTGCAGAGTGCATTCGCGAAGTTGATAGGGATTTGGTGGGACATGAAATTGAATGGATGGTCAGGATATAACCAGACGATGATTTAGATACAATTTTAAAAGCCTTATGACGTGTCTCCTTATGGGTGGTTGGATGGATTGGACGGGTAGGATTCAAGGCTTCTGAGAGAGGCGGAGAAACCAGCCGCTGAGAGAATCCGAACCCAGGAAAGAGTGGTATAAAAGAAAGGAATGGTGGGACCCACTGCATATCTCATTATGTTTTGTAATTTTAAAAAATACCACGTAAGATGTAAATGCTTTTAAGGGGCATAAAAATGATGTGACTTGGCGTATTCTAGTAGGAAAGAGTATAAATGATGTGATGTATTCTGAGTTGGTTTCGTTTAATTGAGAAGATCACAAATGATGTGATGTTCGTAGTGCACATGGGAATTTCTCTGCTACCAAATGGACCTAATAAAAAACGAATCACAATTGAAAGGCCACTAAGATGCCCTTTTTTTGGGTGGCTCTGAAGCAAGTGGAGTGGAGAATGGGAGATTTGTTGAAGACGTCTGGATTTGATTTAAAATTTTTATCATAGATTTTTAATAATAAATTTTTATTTTTTAGAAAAAATAACGTTTAAAAATTATTTATACTTAAAATTTTAGGTTTTGCATGTCGTAGAATAAAACATTTCAAAAAATATATAAAAATAGACTAGTATTAAATCCCAGCTATCAAATATTAACCTCAATCTAATTGCCTGAGGCAGGCTCATGTTTTGAGGGTGGGACGTCACCTACTATATGGGTAGAACTAGAAATTTCTCCTTATTGCTATGCACAGACTAGAATATTTGATGAGACTTTAAATTCTAATCAATGTTCACTTATAGGAATATGAGTTTTTTATTCACTCAAATGAAATTTAAATTAGATATGCATAAGTTAGGAAAAATATATGAAAATTTAAAATTATTTATTTATTTATCTATTTAGGCCTCTGATTGAGTTACTATTTAATTATGATACTCTCTATTCAATTTAATATATTCAAATCTCAATTAAGATATTATTCAAATTCAAAATTAATTATTAGTTTCTTCATTTGAATTTCTAATTGAAATTCTATTTAATAATGATATTCTCATTTAATTTAATATACATAAATTCTAACCAAAGCATTATTCAAATCTCATTAATTAAATATATTCAAATATTATAATAAGCGAATCGGGTATTACAAACTTTTAAGAATATAGTTAGTTGATTGATTGATTGATTGATGTAAATAGCTTAAATTAAACTATCTTTATATATATATATATAAAATAAAGTTTATTTATCCCGAACGAGTTCAATAATAATCAAATATGACTCGATGCTTCATAGTACTAGACATCAAAGGCATGTATTATATATATATATATATATAAATATAATAAAGTAAAGGTTATTTATACCAACATTCTTTTTTTTTAAAGGATGTTCATATATTTATGGGTTAAAATTTTTTTTTTATATTTTGCGGTTCTTCTTCTTCTTCTTTTTTTAATTATTATTATTATTATTATTTTTACACAATTACATCTAAATATCTATACAGTATCTTACTATATTTTAATGTATCTTTTTCTCTGTTACAACAGAATAATTAATTTCAATAACATTATCCATGACAGCCGCAGTGCAGTCGAAATTGTTACCAACGTTTTTATTTGTTCGTTTGTCTTAATTCCCTTATAAATTTTGGATGCTAATTTCCCGTAGTGAAGAAGAATCTTGGTGTTTCATTGTTGCTTTTTAATTTCTTTCTCTTTCAGAATTTTAGTCATTTAATTTGGATCACATGCAGCATACTAATTTTTTCATATGGCACAGACGCTAAGATTTTAGGGTATTTCTAATTGAATGCAACTTTGCAGATTAACAAATATTTTCAAAACTGTTGTAAAACTTTTTTTTCACAAAGCAAGATGATCGGATGACTTGGACCAGATCAAACTTTTTAGGCTACTAATTATGAGTTTACGACTTTAATGGATGTAGCCTTATGAATATGTAAATGAAATGGAAATGCAGCCATCAGTGATGAGGACTGAAAAAGAAAAGATGAGAGGATATTACTGTTCAAAAATCGAACCCGTTGTTTCCTCTTCTTCTCATAATCTTCGGATGCTTTCACTTGCGTATGTAGATGAACTTGATCTTTATATTTGCAATGGCTTCCAATCCTCAATGTCCATAAATCTTTTTCTTTCTCAATCTGCTTAGTCATAATTTCCTGTGATTCTTAAATATTAGAAGTAAGAAATAGTCAGCTTAATGTCCATTAGTTAAATCCAATTCTTCAAAAATGCTAAATTAATTATACACATGCCAAAGGTACAACATAATTATGCGGTAATAAGAACGCACAAATGATTAAAAAAAAAAAAAAGAAGAAGCAAGTCTATCACCAGTTGTTAAAACCAGAGCATACCATTTTGAGGTGGAGGCACGAGAGTAATATACGAAGTTGAGGCAGCATATGAATTGAACTAGAGAGCTGTAAAACTCAAAAACCATTTCATGAAATTCATCGAAGTAGGCTGTGATATTTGCGCTTTTGAGAGGCCGATTGCGTCGCATTAGAGCTACGATGTGGATGCAATGATGCCAATTGAATTTTTTTGATGTAATTTTGATATTCAACTGTAGATGTCGGCCACACCCCCCACTCTTTTCTCTCTCCTAAATCTTCACCCTCCCACATGAATTCAATTCGAATCAATGGATGATAAGTGTTGCTTTGAGCTTGTCTTTTCTTGTCTTCAATTTTCCTTTGTACTTGTCTACGTAACTCTGCATCGTACCAAAGAACAACATGATTTACCAACAGGGGCCCATAGACAGGTGCGCTTCTAGACTCCCAAGCATATTGACCATCAATAAACAATTTGGCATTAATATTTGTCCACTTCGACAACGATCTAGGAATGACGGCGCAGAAAATGAAAGCGCCATCCCAAGGTTGTGGAATGGAACTGAGATCCACAGTCACCAAAGACTGCGTAGTCCTATACATGACCCACTCTGCAACTCTTTCTCCCGGATATTCCATTGCAGCCCTGTAATCAATGTCTTTGTTATTATTTATGGAAAGTAGCACCGTGGCCTCAACAGCTTTGATTGACAGCCCATCCAACTTCATGCAATTTCTGAAACTGAAGTAAAAATAATGTTTTCCCTCTTTATCTCTACTCATTAAAGGTGAATGTAAAGTCTCAAGGGACAGGCAGTCGTTGGTGCTCAGTCTACGGATAGAGGGAGGGAGTTGTGGTAGAGACCGAAGCCTTTCGCATCCATTTAAGAAAAGAACCTCCAGTCTTGAAAGATTTTTTATGCTTAAAGGTAAAGTCTCTATATTACTCCTCGAGAGATCTAACTGACCTAATGACGACAAGAAGCTGATGTTGTCAGGCACTTCATATAATTCACTACAATCAGTTAGCTCTAGATATTGCAAAGCACGCATCTCATCAAATGTGGAACGTAGATTTGATGCTAGCTTATTACAATATTCAGCATTAAGGCGCCGAAGGGTGCGCGCGTCAACCAATTTGTGAAGACTTGTCACACCTTTGCATTTTTCTAGATTCAAAAGATAAATTTTGCTGAGATGTCCACTTGATGAGCACAACTCACCATTGATGGCTGCTCCACAGAGCTTCAATACAGACCGATATTTTTCATTTGTGGTAACCGAAAATTCGCATAGTCCTGAGCACCCTGTCATGTCCAGGTTCCTCAGTGATTTGAGATGGGTGTTGCTCGTCAGGCTGGTAAGGTTTTTGCAACCTCTTAGCACTAAATCACAAAGGCTCTGGAGAGATAAAATAGATGGATGAACATTTTGCAATTTTATACAATATCTGAGATCAACTCGTGCAAGACGTACGGCCTTGGAAAAATTTGGGAGCTCCACCAAGTCTTTTGATCCACAAAGATTGATTTTGCTTAAATTCACAAGATTCTGCAAAATATATATATATATGTAAATTCCATGGTAAGATTGGTGGCAAAAACGAAAATAATTACGTTCTCTTATCCTTTTTCAATAGTTTTACTAAAAAAAATTACTTGTTAATGTCGAAAGGTTTTACAACTTTCTAAAATTACACTAAATCAGTAATCTTTATAAATATTGGTGTGATGGTGAAACACAAACGCATTTTTTAGAATGGGTGCTGTCAGTCTTTCATTGAATTTTTTAAGAGGTTTTAAAGACCCACAGATAAAAGCTCACAAATAATTAAGAGTACAGAAAAGGCACATAATAAAAATTTTCAACTAGTGCATTAATAATATTTTCAAAGAAAAAATATAAAATTTACCTGCTCTCCATCCCAAAGTTTTGTCAATTTGCTGTTGGGCATGTTTATTTCAACAAGATTTTCACCCTTGAATGTTGTCGGCAAGGTCTTTAAAGGGCATCCTACCCAATCCAATAGCATGAGGTTTCTTGACAAAAACATCATACCAGAAGCATTTAACTTGTTCATAAGCTGAACATTTAAATTTCCATAAACCCTGAGAAACTTTAGATTGGGCATTGAACGAAATGCTTTAATAATTACTCGCGTCTCTTCAACTTCTAAAAGGTTCATAATCATGCCTTCAATACTTCCCTACCAAACAAAAAATAATAATAGTAATAAAAAAGTCATATAAATCAAATAGGAATTTGGAAGTCGACAATCTCTTTAATAAATAAATGTATAAATTTCACACTTACCATATTTTTCTTCAATATTTCAACACTTTTCTTGAAAATCCAAAATATGTTGCACCATGTTGGATAATTTAATGATTCTTCACGAACAATTTGTTTACCCATTTGTTTTATCAGACTGTGCATACATATTTTTCCTCTATCAATATCTAAAAGAGCCTTATCTTCAAGTCTCGCCAATCCAATTTCGATTGAATAACTGCATGCATCTAACAATTTTTTAACACTCTCAACATCATAATCATAATTGAAAAAACATGCAATATGCAAGAAAATATTTTTCTCTTCCTCATCATCAAGTCCTTCAAAGCTCAATCTGAGGATATCATTGACTTTTGGACAAGGAAATTTTTGAAGCTTTTCCAATTGGCTTTTCCATGCTTCTTGCTTTTTGCTGTGCAAGAAGGAGCCTAAAACCTTTAGGGCCAATGGATTTCCACTTGCATATTCAGTCACCTTTTCTACTAGCCCTCTTATCTTTGGATCACTGTAGCCTTTTTTGAAAGCATTCAAGGAGAAAAGTTGAAAAGCTTCATCAGGATCCAAACAATAAAGCACATATATATCATCCACTTCCTTACCAAGCACTTGCTTATCTCTGGTTGTTATTAAGACTTTGCTGCCTGATCCAAACTGACGTCTTCCAACTAAATTTTCTAATTGTTCAACATCATCAAGCACAATGAAAACTTTTTTCCGACCAAGCCTACTCATGGTATAAGGATATATGGCATTGCCAAAGTGAGATTCTTTATCCCCTAATAACTTCCAAACAATTTTTTCCCTCAAAGCATCTGTCCCATTTTTCTTTGATTCTTCCCTTACATTAGCCAAAAAGCAAGACCCTTCATATGTAAAATGCAACTTGTTAAACAATGCTTTTGCAAGAGTTGTTTTGCCCAAACCGCCCATGCCCCAAATTCCAATGAATTGGCAACCACTATTATTTGAAACTTTGCCCAACAATGATTCTATAGCGGCCATTCTTTTGTGAATTCCAATCAAGCCTTCTAGATAATCTTCCCTTCGATACCTAGGGCCCAACTTTTGCGTGACACAATTCACTATTTCTTTAATTAGCTCCGCTTCATCCCTACACACCATTGAAAAAATAAAGAGGCATCAAAGTTAATACCCATATTATCTATTCATTTCAAATTTTGAACTATTCCTAATGACATGTAACTATGAAGATTTGCCAAATTTTAAAATTTGTTATGCTATTTTTTTTTAAGAAATATTACTTATATTAGATGACATAACTAGATACATATAAAATTCCAGCTTCATGTTGTTATGGCTACGAATGCATCGTTATGACTATAGTGAGACAGGGATTTAGATTAAAATATCATAACAGTAAAGTTGATGGACCCGGTGGACTGGATAAGCATAGTGTACAAGAGAAGCTATTCTCTTTATGATCATCAGCGTAACTTCCATTAAATGCCTCAAAGATTGATTTAATTTAGCCCCAGGCATGGAAGAAAATGATAAGAGGAAGATCATAAATATGTAGTTACCTATTGAAGCTACAATGCCAACCAGACAAATTGGCAGCTTGAGTAAGAGCCTCCCTCCACTTTTGCAGTTGTTGATTGTTAATGCTTCTTTTGCGCTCATGTTCTTCGAATGCTTTTTGGTAACTCCTAGACTGCTTCCTCACATGTGAAGGATCCACTCTGTGGAACACCGGCATAACAAAGCAACCTTGATTTTTGGAGCACTCTAATATTTTTGCAAGCTCCTTCAGGCACCACGTGGAAGATGCATAGTTTTTTGAGAATATCACTATGAACAGAGTTGAATCTTCAATGGCTTTCTCAAGAGATGGCCACACCTCATCTCCTTTCTCAAGTCTATAGTCGATGTATGTATCTATTTGGTTTCTGCAAAGAGCTTCATGAAAGTGGCCTGTGAAGTTGAAGCGGGTGTCCTCACCTCTGAAATTAATAAAAACGTCATATTTCTTTGGAGATTGAGAAGATGGAGCAGAGGAAGAAGATGAAGCCATATCAGATTGCTTGGCTACGATATGCAAAAAAGAATTGGGACTGCTTTCAATTCAGATCTAAGAATGATTGGCAACAGGAAACAAACCGGCCTAAGAGGAAGATGGATAAGATTTTAGGGGAATAGAATGAATCAACAAAGTCAATGAAAGATGGGACAAAGTGAATAATAAATAATCTAAATAAATTATAAATAAAAGCAAAACTAAATTTTTTTTGGTAACAAAATTTTTGGAAAGAGGTTAGGCTCACCCACGATCTAAGGGCAGGGCGAAATCTCCTTCCTCCTAGATCATACCAATGTTGGGCAGGACGAACCGTCAATTACCCTCAGGTGTTTATCTAGGCATTCAGGAGCTAGGATACCTCCCCAAACGCCGCGATTGGAACCACAACAAAATGGTACTCCCCAGGGTTAAGCAAAACTAAATTTTAAAGATTTATTATAATACAGCTTCCGTATGTGTGACTTCTGAGCAGTTTCACATGGCCCGATTCTCAAATTTAAAATTTCAAAGAAAGGCGGTCGTGGTCAATTGCGCGTGGAGAAGGGTGTGGTGTGAGTAATAAACACGGAGAAATTCTTGTGTACTCCCACTATGCCACCTCATACCAACTTTGGCCAATCAAAAAGCAACTCCTCATCAAATTTTAATCCCAGCCGCGTCCTCTAAATTTTTTTTTTTTTGGGGGCTGTTTCCCGTTTTTACCTTTATATTTTTACAAATTCGCTTTCCTTCCCCACCTCCCTCTGTCTCTCTCTGTCTTTCTCTCTTTTTTCTTGTAGACACAGACAGCAGCTTCAATCTCATTCTTCCCTCTTCTCTAGGCAAAATCTATTTCCCTTTAGTCGAATCTTTCACGCCTACCAAGCCTATTTTCTAGAACCCAAAAGATTTGGCTTTTCAATCGATTTTTGGTATTTAATCGAATCCCTCATTTTTATCACTGCTTATGATTCCCAAGTGCATTTCTTTTTTTTGAAAAATTACCATTTTTTGTTTGTTGTGTGCCCGTATCGATCCAGCTTTACTGGGTTTCCAATGAAATTTAATTCAAGCTCCGAGCACACTCTTGGTGAGGAGGGAGTGGGTTCTGAAGATTTCGCTCTTTAGAGCTGCACACAGTGGAATTGCGGGTGGTGTTGTCCTAGGCCAAACGTGACTATCCTTAGCAGTGTTTGGCTTGCTGTGCTTGATATTCTTTCACAGCCTTTGCTGTGTTTCGCATGATTGAGAAACATACAAAACAACCACTTGCGTATTCACAAGCTTGGGTTGTGATTTTTTTGCGAGTTTTGTAGTGTATATAATATTGGATGGTCGTTGTGGTTATCGGTGCTCTCTGCTTCATGAATTGCGTCATGAGCGGGGTTACAGTGGACTCAGCTTGAACTTTTAGTTGAACATGGAGTCTTCTTGCTGTCAGATTTTATTTCAGAGCCATCAATTTAATATGCTTCTATGGTTTTTTGGGAGGATAGTGTTGCTCTTAGAAATTAGAAGCAATTCGAAAATTTGCACATTAACACTGATTCAACATATCCCAGATAAAATTATGCAAGATTTGTCGAAGTGAAAATATAAAAGAATGCAAGAATGAAAGGAGAATTTTCGGAGGAGGGCAAGAAAGAGACTAAGGTGTGTTTGGTACAAGAGATTTGGGGGGAAAGGGAGGGATGGAGTGGAAGGGAGGGAAAGGAAAGGATTTTAATTACTTTTCCTTGCTTGGCAGCACACAAATTTTAGGAGGGAAGGAAAAATTTTAAAAAAGTTTCACTACTATCCCCTCCTCAACCTCCCTTCCAAAATTGGGAAGATTTGGAAAGAAAGAGTAATATTTTGTCATGTTATAACTATTATACTCATATTTTGTCATGTGATGACCATTATGCCTATATCTTAAATAAAATAAGGGTGAAATTATCCATGTCAAAATATTTTTCTCTCTCCTTTCCTCATGAATCAAATAAGATAATATTAAAACTCTTCCCATCCCTTCTCTTTTTATAAATCCAAACAATGTAATATTAAAATCCTTTCATTCTTTTCTCCTTTCCTTCCCTCTATTAAAATCCCTCTCCTCTCCTCCTTCCTCTCATTGAGCCAAACAGACCCTAAAGATTTTGCTCGGGGAGAGAAAAAGAGGGAGGAGGGTGGAAAGAGGATTTGTGAAAATGTTAAGGTAGAAATTTGTGAAAATGTTAAGGTAGAAACTGGAAATATCAAAAATAGGGAGTGACAGCTAAGATAAAAATTTGGTGAGGTGTTGCATTTTGATTGGTCAGAGTTTATATGAGGTGGCACAAGGAGTATACAAGAATTTCTCCATAATTCGTTGGTTGTCATTCATTATGCTGGAATGAGTTTTTAAACTCAAATTTGTTGTTGACATGTTAGAATGAGCATGCGTTTCATTTGTATTAAACAAACTAAAATAACCTCTCTTTTTTTCCAAAGATACAAAAGCAAGCAACACTTGAAAATAGATAACCCATAACTTTAGTTTTAATTGTGTACCTTAGCCTTCATTCCTTGCTGAAATTAATTGAGTCAACAGAAGTTAAAAGAAAATCGCTTCTAAATGACCTGTCCGCAAAACGAGTCTAATGGTTGTTCCAATTCCCTTGTTTTAAAACATTTTGCATTGCGTGAGAATAATTTTAATTCATAAAACATAAAAATAATTTTTTAATTAATTATTAGAGGCATTTAGCCAATGATGTGCAAGCTTCTACATTTTTAATTATTATTAGCTCTCGTTTGCTCTCCTCTTTAGTCAAACGAGCTAACAGCAAGGATTGTTTGATTTCCATTTTTCAACCTTTTTTAGCCTTTACCAAAAAACTTGGTTGGGTAAAATACATATTATTGTACTTTTTTCTATCCTAGTTAGTTGGAATATTTGTTTTGATCTTAAATATAAAATTTTATTCTATTTTATTTTTTAAATTCATAAATTTTTCTCTCTTTTTTTTGCCTTAATTCATAAATTTTTCTTAAACTACCTCTATTTATTACAAAAAATAAAAGATATGATACATGTAATTAATTGAAGTAAAAATAAAAAACTATTAAATGATGATACTCGTCCAGTTTTAAATATATGACTCATTTTATAATGTAATTTACATTATAAAATAAGTCTTATATTTAGAATCAAAATATATTTTAAAAGTATATACCGAAGTCAACCTGAAAAGTTCCTGTTAATGTTTCCACTGATACCGATTGCGGGTGACAGTGAGAGAGAAGTCCTATGAAATAACTAAAAAAGCAGAGAGAAATTAAAGTAGAAAATGCACACACAATTGGGCCGGTTTGGCAAATACCTGAAACTATGGTTTTTGGATCCAAACCATGGTTTGAGTCAAAAATTTGCTAAACAAGTCTAAAAACTAGGACTTGTGTTTAGAGAAAGAGGCTCTTCTCAACTCCCCTCTCTTACAACGTTTTGGGTGTAAAATGAGGGGTATTGATTTTTTTGAAATGACATCCAGCATTTTGAAGTATTATTTAGTAACACCTAATATCTTAAAATAATTTTAAATAGGAGATGGAGAGTCAGGAACACACGTAGAACCAGAACTTAAATTGAAAAGGATAGGCTGCATTTCACTAATATACAAAAAGATAATGCTTATACCAAAAAGGAAAAAAAAAGGAAGTAATCACTGAACATTGGTCCTGAAAATAGATCATCTGTTACAAGTGAAGGTAACACAGAGTTCACGAAAGATAAAGGTGAGATGTATTTTTTTTTTTTGGTTAAACACTGCCTGGTAATCCGGCACCTATTGGTAACCAACTAATCCGGACTCAAGGGGTAGGAGTGTCGCCCACATAGGTGGGGTTGTCCCCTCTTCCAACGAGAGCGCTTCCCGAACACTTGTTCTCATCTTTACGGCGAACGAATCCACTTACTAGTTCGACCAATTGCTGATTTGTGATAAAGGTGAGATATTTGCGCTTTGGAGAAAACTGCTGAGTGTGATGTCTATTGTTAATGCAGTGACCAAAATGCGAATGCTCTGTTGAAGTAAAAAGATAAAAGCAAAGTTTTCTCTGTTTGAAAATACTGGAAAGGATGATTTTCTGGTAACTGCCAGAGATATTTTGGTGTTTCCATTTTTTATTTGAAATAAATAATTCTATGCTTTTTTTTCCTCTTAACGCTATGTTTGGCTCGACGGAGGGAAGGGGAGGGGAGGAAAGGGGAGGGTAGCTATAAAGGGGAGGGGAGGGAGGGGGAAGGGAGGGGGGATTTTAATGATCTCCTGTTTGGATTGATTGGAGGGGAGGGGAGGGAGCAATTTTAATAATACTTTATTTTGTTCTAATAAAAAATTGACTATTTTAGCCTCATAAAATTTAAATGAATTTTCTCACTTTTTATTTTGTTAAGATATAACTATATATATAATATAATTCACTAATTTTGATTTACAAGATACAGTCACACACTTATAGAATATCAAGACAAAAAATCACAAGTGATAGATTTCAATCAGAGAAAAGACCTTGAAGGTGAAAGAAAATACCAACGGCCTCTTAGAATTAGAAGAAGAGAAAAAAAGTTTACAAATGCTCGCTAATTTTGGAGATAATTATCTTAATAACCTCTTATTAGATACTCAAAAGAATTCTCTTATGTAAAAATGTTTATGACTGATTAGAGGTTAACAAATCGAAAGGGCATATAAGGAATTAAAATATCATCTCTCACCTCCCCTCCAAAAAACCCCACTTTTGGAGGGGAGGCTAGAAGGGAAGAGGAGGGGAGAAGAACCCCTCCCCTCTTTAAAAAACATCTTAACCAAACAAGGGGAGGGGACTCCTCCCCTCCCCTTCTAAAAAATTATACCAGCCAAACAAGGGGAGGGGAGCAACTTCCTTCCCCTCCCCTCCGAAAACCTCGTACCAAACATAGCGTAAAAGTGTACCAAACACACCCATGGTAATTAAGATTACATGGCAATGCATTCCATTTCGGATAGCAGGGAAGCCTAAATGCGGAAGTTAACTTGCCCAACGGAACCAGTTTCCCTGCTAAGCACTATGATGAGCACCAAGTGCTCATCACCCAAACGCATCGTTTAGTAATTAAGGGAGAAATCTTGGCCACTGATTGCATGATAACCCTAATCGTTAGATTCCGAAATTGCTTTTTGATAGTGGAAGGTTACAAACATGAATTGTTTTTTCACCTATGAGCGTCGTCATTGGCGATAGCCGTCCTTGGACGGCACATGGAATGAACAAAATAATTTTGATAACAAATGCCTGCCTCTTCTAAGTATAATCTCTTCTAGCTTCTATCATTGACTGTGTCAAGATAACAGTGAAGGAATATTATTATTGGGGTGGTAAGTGAAAGCTTGTTGTGATTGCAAGAAAATTCAGGGCATACTCGTATTTTTTTTCAAAATTTAAAAACTGGGATCTCCCTCAGAACAATTCAAAGAAGAAAATTTAGAAACCAAATTGAAGTAGGTAGAAGAAAACTGATTTAGATTTTACCATCAAAACCATTTTGCTTCTTTTCAACTTGAAGGTGGGTCTCAAGGTTGAAAATAGATGCAAGGGGGGCCCTTCAAGGTGCGAAGTAAGAACTTGCAGACGAACGTTGTGTCGTGCTGTCGATTGTCGATGGACAGGCTGTGGAATATGTTGATGAGGACTACTCGGTTTCCATCAGTAAAGAGTAGGGTTTTGCAAATCAATTCTGCCTTGCATTTTCCGTCCGCCAAACATGCTCTAAGTTGGTAAGAGAATGTATGCCACGTAGGATTAAGCAGATCTAAAAACGAAAATTTTGATTCGCTAGAGTTTAAATGACGTGGTATTCTGGGAGTACCTAAGAATTTCTCCATGAGTGAGAGCCTCCCTCCACTTTTGCAGTTGTTGCCGGGTGATGCTTTTGTGCTCAAGTTCTTCAAATGCTTTCTGATAACTCTCATATTGCTTCCTCACACGTGAAGGATCTACTCTATAGAACAGTGGCATAACAAGGTGACCTTTATTTTTGGAGCACTCTAATATTTCTGTAAGCTCCTTCAAGCACCACGTGGAAGATGTATTAATAATTGGGGGATATTAAATGCCATTGCGCATATAATGAAAACATCTCAATGTAATGATCGAGATATATATAGGAACATTTAATATTATAATTAAGTCTTTGCATGGGTTTGTTCAGAACCAACAAAATCATATACTTGTGAAATATTTCATCCAGTACAAGTTACATCAAGTAACAAATGCATCCACTAAATGGGAATGGATCATAGAGTAGTCCCAGAAAATTAAGATTTGTAAGTCGCACTTTCTTCCATCAGCTTCTTATGTCTTCATTAACTGATGAGATATTCATCTTTGATATTCGCCAAGCCTTTCCCAGCAACTTCAGTAATTTGATCTGCCATTACGACATAGAAGAGATGAAATTCCAATCCTTAATTATGATGCGGGATTGGGGCGAGGGAACCCCAAGAGTTACAAAGCATTCACAATCATTCTTTCTCCTTTTTTTTTCCGAAAAAAATCGAAGTTTAAGTGAGTTAAATTTCAGTTTTCATTAGACTAGTATGCCTTTACTTGGGTTTTGCATACACACAATTAGAATAAAATTTAAAACTTTTTAAATTAAACCTTATGAAAAAATCTTTGGGCTTTGCTTAGCATGCACTAACCATGAAGATTTTCTCAACTGTTCAAAAATACTTGGCTGCTATGAACTGACAATGTTGGACGAAGTAATTTACGTTCCATTTACGTATGTGCCTAATAAAATGAAACTATATATATATATATATATCCAATATTAGTATGTCTCTCTAGCCCATTGGAATTAATATAACTAAGTTTTATATAATACAATGAACAGGCCAATAAATAAATGATGCATTTCAAAAGAAGTTATGAATTAAGACGAGAATACTGTGCAAAACAAATTTCTTACTGTGTTCACTCAATAATGAAAATTCAAAAGAAAAAAAAAGTTCCAATAAAGTGAGGGAAAATAAAAACATCTCTAAACCTATTGGATGCATGCATACACACATATATATATATAGCTACATGATTTGATAATAAAAAATTTGATGTCATTAACGTATAAAGAAAGAAAGCAATTCTCAAGGAAAAGAACGCTAGGAATCAATGATGATAACTACTTTATTTTTAATTCTTTCGGAACCGTCAGATCAATTGGACGCTAGTTGACAGCTTTAAAACTCAATCATTTCTTCAAAATCAATCTTGTTAGAAAAATTAATCCATAAATCCTTATAGTCTAACTTGAATTTTAATTAGGTCTTGGTAATTTTTTTATTGGGTCCTTACATTTTTACCCATTATAGCCATTGGTATCTATGCTTATAATTTATTAATCTGTAAGAGAAACAACGTCAATAACGAATGATGTCGTCCTCACTCAGCATACACTTGAATTAAATTTGTCACATGAATCTAAATAAAACCAAAATCAACCAAATTATAGATTATGTATAAACGTGTAAAGAGCAGCTTTGTGTATAATAATTTCGTATTACGTTAATAATAAACAAATAAATTTCATCTTTTTATTTTGTATTTTGTGGCAATTTCCAAGTGGTTTAGCCACCATTGATATTCGTTATGAGTTTAGAAACTAATGCTTATAATTGAAAGACTATAAACATAAAAAAATTACAAAAACCTAATTAAAAATTAAGTGAAATTACATGAACTTACATTTTAAATTTTCGACGACTTGGAAAGTGGAAACTAAGATTAAAACAAATAAAGAAAACTAAGATTTATATTTAAGACTGGAAGAGAGCAGTCAAATATGCATCTAGCTTATCATTTATTGAAGAAAATATATTGTCGTAACTTGTAATCCAAAGAAAATGCATTATTGTTTTGGTCGTTTTCTTGAAGGAACAAATGAAATTGAAGTGAGGGAATACTTCTGAAAATGCTTGGTTGCTTTACAGGTTCAGTTAGTCTCTCACTCCTTGCTTAGTCCCATTTCGTTATATTATGATGCATATGCATGGTATCAAATGTTAAATTTTTACCGTCCAATATTAAATCCCAGCTATCAAATGTTAACCTCAATCAAATTGCCTGAAGCAAACTCATGCGTTAAGGGTGGGATGTGACCTAGCATATGGGTAGAATTTAAAGAGTTTAAATTAAACTATCTTGATACTCACACACACATATATGTATGTACGTGTGTATGTATAAAGGTTATTTATCCCAGATGAGAACAATAATAATCAAATCTGACTCGATGCTCCATAGTACTAAACATCAAAAGAATGCATAAAAAAAATAAAACAAATTTTTTCATATAGCAGATGCTAAGATTTTAGTCGATGGACTGGACAGAGAATGGAGAAAATTTTTCTAAGTTCTTGGCAACACAGTTAGCGAAGAATTACGAGGAAGCTTCTCGGTTTACTTCTGTGCTATTCCCCCAACTTTCAGAATATACTACCTCGTTTTGGAAAGTTCATGAGGTATTTTGCAAATATCTATGGCAATTAAATTTTTTTCCTGAAATGCCTTGGGTATATTGAAATTATTTTTTTAAAAAATTTAATTTTTATTACTTGAAAATTTTGTTATTTAATTATTTAATTGTTAAGTGACGAAGAAGTAATGATTTTTTACTTAATTAGATATTGAAAATTCACTGTCTTCTCAAATTGGTTCTCATTTTATTTTATTATCTAAGTTTAGAATTTGGCAAATAAATAAAGTGTCAGTGAAATATAAGGTGAGATCTTGTATCAAAAAAAGAAATATAACGTGAGATCATGAGATAATTACACCATTTTAATTTTCACATTCTCGTGATAAAAAAAATTTCACATTCTTAAACTTTATATAAAGTTTAATTAGTATCTATGATCGATATCGGCAAACAATGTAAAATTTGTGTGGATCTATCTATCTATATATATTTATATATATTGTGCCATTGTGATTCTCTCTTTTTTTTTTTATAATAGCAATTTCTTAACTTCAAAATACAGGGAATTGTCAGGGCCACATACTCACAGCTCTGAAACATACTATATACCACCAACAACAAGATGCTCTATTCCATTGGATGGAGTTTGTAACACTAATTTTATTTATCTTTGTTTTCATTATTTTACTCATTAAACTAAATAAATTAAAAATATTTAATTTATTTTTATAACATATCAAACTCAATTATTTATTTTATAAAAAATATTTGTATTTTCATTCGTATAATTATTCAGATTCTCATTCTTACCTCACTCATTTTTATAAACCAAAATAAACATAAATCAATTGTTCACATTAGGTGAAGAGTAGTCTCAGTCTTGTTTGGGGTAGAAAACAACCATTGTTCTCCGAATATAAAATTATCTAATTTATACATACCAATAAAATAATTTTAACTAATTTATGTCCTGAAACTTCTTTCCATCTTTATACTCTTACCCCCAACTAGTAGTCTTAATTTCCTTTACTTTAAGGTGGGCTCAGTCATTTTTTAAGCAAAAGTGAAGATCAGGGAATTGAAAAGATACTCGCCATAAATCTAGCCTTGACCGTTCCCTCAATCGCTTGGCCTCTACATCTAATGCATGCACTCGATTTTAGGAAGTTGTAACTATAAGTACGTTAATTAACCAGTGTTGCCTGTAAAAAAAGAATTAACATTTTAAATTAGCAAAGCAGTATATGAATCTCAGGAAAGTCAAGTGCAAGAATTTTCATGTCCCAAAAGGACAAAAAGAAAAATAATCAGAAAACGTATATGGACCAACATGCATGTGCATCCTACATGTTCCTTTTGCTCTCTTTCCTAAGAAAGAGACAACCCAACCAATTGAAATGCTGTGACCACAAGGACTGGCCTATGGAGAAAAGATTCAAAAGGGAAAATCATCAAATAAGATATTTAAAGGACAAAGTAATTAACCTTATTATTTCAAGATTACGGTACATTCACATCTCCAAAGCAATCCACAGTTGCCAGCCACTGCCCATCAGAACTGGCAAACATTCTTATCATGGGAGGTTCGTGTAGCACGTAACTTCTCATCTTGCTCCTAATCTATGAACAAACCCCACACATACAGAGACAATGGCTCAGATTGTCCTTCACTTTTGATAACCACTTGCCTGCATGATTACTTGAAAATGAAATTAGAAGTTTATAGTACAAGCATATTACCTCCGGTCCTAATTATAAGAGCTAGTTGACTAATTTGAGGAGATTAAGTTAATTATTTGTAATAAATAAATATTGTCTTTCCTAAAATATCTTTATCAATCAAGTTTATTGGCCAAAACTATTATTATTAGAGGAACTACTTTGGAAAAAAATGCATAAATATGATAGACAAAGTAGATTGGAGTCTTATAATTATGACCAAAATAAAAGTTAAATAAGGTCTTATATTAAGAACAGAAAGTAGTATATACTAATTTGGCTTCAAATATATGAGAAGATACAGAATGGCAATCACCAAATGCTAAATAGGATAGCAATAATTAATATAGCCTTCACTTTGGAACATCTGACTCGTGCAGCACAGAACACAAAACACTACAGTTGAAAGAGGCTCACAAAAAGTGTAATCATCAAATCATGCAAACAATCACACTTCTCTGTCAAGAGATGGACTATGGGGCAAGCATCAATAAGAAATCACCTACAAAAAAAATGTAATGAGTCACCATGTTTTACCCAAAAAAAAAAAAAGCAATTGGAGGTTCACAAAGACAATTTGAAAGGAAAGGCTTGTGCCAGTTTACATATATCCTTCGGACATGCCTGACTACTATCAACCAAGAGGAATCTTGAGTAAAGATCATAGAATGAGCAAATCGCAGTCTGCCAGGGAGTTGCCTGTCCCTAACACTCCATGTACTTTCCCAACTTCAGGCCTCTTCAATTCAAATAGCTTAGGTTTCACATGAACGGAGCATGCAAATAGCACACCTGAATTAGCAATGGTGCGGCAAATTATCTTCCGTGATGACTGCTCTTAACTTGAACAAGCAGATCAGTTTCTGAAAAGCCTCCAGCTGACATGTGCAGCATCAGGGAAGAAAGCTTCTTTCGGTTGTACAGAAAGAACATCTAAACAATATGAGAAGACTGCACTATAAGCATTGCTGATTCATCGAACAATGAGCCCTTCTACTCTGCTTATCTGGCAAGCGATCTGTCAAAAATAAGCACAGAACAAATGAACAGAATCAGTGACTGAGACTTGTGCAAAATATAATACAGAAAGCAGGCATCAGTTTGAAAATTTTGTTAACGCAGGGAAATAAGATGTTAAAATTTAAATGCGCATGGTTTACATATTTAGCAATGACCAAAACAAGGAGGGGACTCATGGACAAGGAATATGCCCTCCATATTTAACATGGCTCAAAAGAATGGGAGTTGGCAGTGATCAAACAATTGACTAGTTAGTAATTGGTCATAAAGACTTTAATACCATGTCATGGACAAGGAATATGCCCTTCATTAGCAATTTTGTTTAGTTAATTAATTTCCTGTCTTTCAGTAGATATCCACACCAACTACTACGATCTGACCTAAAACAGAAACAACCAGCGAGAAAGGTTTTCACATAAAAGATAGCCAGAGTACTCCATTTTCAAAACTAACAAAGTAATAACGGTTGAAATACAAATTGAAGAATCAAATATTAGACACTCCCAATGCCGAGACCTCAAAGCCCAGCTGTAATTCTGTGGATTTCATAACCCAATGTAGGACCCAGCATTTGATGTTTCGACAAAACACAAAAGTATGGGATCATTAAGCTGCTTTTTCTACTTCATTGTTTGTAGGAAGCTGGCCACACATTCATATCACGGCAGACATATATACCGGTGAAAAATGACCCAAAACTTTCACATATTCATATCATTAGCATATGTACTCCAAGTGACACTTAAAACTCGTCCTGAAATTATATGGAACTCATTTAATAGAAACCTAGCAGAGTACATAGAGAATCTACAGCAAGCCTCATAATTCGGGAGAAGAAATCTTACCATTGAGTCACTAACCCGAGATTTGACGATATGGATTTAGATCCAGAGTTTGATTTAATTTTTGGGAAAATTAATTTGTGGGTCCTTATAGTTTTTTTCTATTTTATCCCATCCTTGTTATTTCCTCAGTTATCAATCTTGGTCCTTCTGTTATACATGCCGTTAGTTTAGGTTGATTAGGGGCTGACATGGCACTGAATAATGTCTGCCTAAGCACGTCATCTTCCTCATAGTCACCTCCTCCCCCGTCGGATTCTCTCTCTCCCCCTCCTCCACACAGTTTCCTTCAAAGTAACATCGTTACCTCTCTCTTTCTCCACCGCCATCATCTTTAATTATCTCCTCTTGCAGAAGCCTCACTTTGTGTTTCAGATTCATCACTTCCTCCTTGCGACCGTAATTGTACCCTCCTCCTCCCCCATTCTTGCCACCTCCCTTGGCGATCGATCTCTCTGCAGTAACAGAGCTCGAGTCGACCGAGAGTAAGTAGCCAGCTTCGCTTAGATCGTGGTGCTTAGCTGCTAGCTGTCGCAACTCGGCTTCGACTCTTGCGGCAACGTGGAGATTCCGCAATCGTTCCATCCTCGGATCTAACGACCGGCGGCATGGGGTCAGGGGAGGAGAGGTGCCTACTCTTGGGGATATATTAACACTTGAGTAGATTGGTCCTGGTAAAACGGATAGAACATGGTGGGACCTAGTGGAAGCAGCAAGCACTTTCAGCTCCAATAATTCTTTCTCTTCTGAGAAAAAACAAATGAAGATGTTGACAAAGAAGAATCTGAAACATGGAGAGGAGATGAAGCCATAGAAGTTCTTTCCAACTCCTTCATTGTATTTGTGTCAATTGGTGTCTCCTATGATAACGTTTCCGACGATTAAAACAATGATGATACCAATCAAACTCCTAGAACAAGTTCCAATTTGCGTTATTCTCTAATCCAACAAACGTCGTCATTCTCCTAACACAATGACCACCACTAAAGAAAATATTAGCTTAGCAAGAATGAATGAGCAATAATAGCCTGAGCAGTAACGTCGTTCTGTAGCACGTGCTCTTTGGAGGAGGGGGAGAATCTGACGGGGGAGGAGGAACTGTGAGGAAGATGATGTGCTTCGTCAGTCATTATTCAGCGCCATGTCAGCCCCTAATCAACCTAAACTAATGGCATATATAACAGAAGGACCAAGATTGAAAACTAACGAAATAATAAGGATGGGATTAAATAGAAAAAAACTATAAGGTCCTAATTTAAAATTCAGTGAAACTATAAGGACCCACAAATTAATTTTCCCTTAATTTCTTACTGATAAATTTCCCATGGTATAATAAAAGGCCATTTATCTTAAATGGATCTAACGACGATAAAATCTGACTCCTTTTACCATAAAAGAATGAATTAAAAAAATAAATAAATATGGTTATCACTATTTCTCTTTTAAGGATTTTCATATATTTAAAGGCTAATAAATTGTATTCCACATGAATTGCCTGTAAAGTTGCATTTCTTGGATTTGTATATTTACAAAATTGGAACGACAAATATGATCACGGGTTTTAAAGGTAAGCAAATTTTCATCAATTATATTATGACTTCGATTTCTTTTCTTCCTTAGTCTGATGCAGAATTAATTTTCTGTAATTATTGTAACATCCTACTCTATTTACCTTAACGAAAGCAGATTTAAAAACTATAGTTGAGAGTTTACACTAAAAAAGTAGTATTTTTAAAACCTTTTATCTACTTTGACTCAAAACTTACAACTTTAAACTTTGAAAGTTTTATATGATATAATAAGACCTGAAATCGTACTACCGTGATCTAATAGCAACAACAATTTATCAGAGCTGTACAGATGTTTCTATAGAAAACTCTACTTTTCTGTTTCAGCTCTAATAAATCGTACTTAGTAAATCCTAAACCATTCATACTATAGAAAGGTCATTAATATATACATATATGTATGCTAAGTACCCAGTCATGCTAAGTTACCCCCAAAACGCTACTCCTTATAAAGGTACATACATCCCATAAGTGGAAATTACATAACCTCACAAAATGAAATATAAGCATCACAAAAGGAAGGGGGAAACAAACACAAAAATATTCCAGATTAATTAACTAACTAAACACTAAGCTCTTCTTTCCTTCCACCTTAGCTAAGCTTCCACCAGCTTCTCTTTTCCTTTGGATGAACTGGGCCCTATGGTTAAATAGAAAGGAGGGGTGAGATTCAAAGAATCCTAGTAGCAGTAATCATATTTCATATATTATGCATGGTATAAAACTGAGCATGCAAAATAAGCCATGGAGAACAACACCTTACAAAATAACTGAATTGAGTAACTAACTGAGGCATATTCACTGTTATTTAACTGAATCTCATATAACTGTTACGCATAACTGAGTAACTGAATAACTAAGCAGCTGCTAACTGATTAACTGAGATTAACTGAGCATATACATACAGATTAACTGCACAGCTGCCAATTGATATCTGAATAACTGAGCAGCTGCTATTTGATTAACTGCATAACTGTGTAACTGCTATTTGATTAACTGAATAACTGTGCAGCTGTTAAATGTGCATATACTGGACAGCGAAATGCATGCACATGGCCATAGCAATAATTGGTAAGGCAATTTACATGTTCTCATGCTTAACTATAGCATTATGGCACAAACAGACATGCAACCAAAGCAACAAACAACAAACAACAAGCCTTATCCCACTAGGTGGGGTCGGCTACATGAATCACACGACGCCATCGTGCTCTGTCAACAACCCAATCCTTAGATATGTTGTTGATTAGGAGGTCTCGTTCAATGACCTCATTCAGCGTTCTTCTCGGTCTTCCCCTGCCTCTTTTATGGGACTCCATCTTGTTTGATCCACCCTCCTCACCGGGGCTTCCAAAGGCCTTCTCTGCACATGTCCAAACCATCTTAAGCGATTTTCAACCATTTTCTCTTGGATAGGTGCCACACCGACTCTTGTCCTGATCTTTTCATTTCGAATCCTATCTTTTCTTGTATGACCACACATCCATCTCAACATCCTCATTTCTGCTACTCCGACTTTGTGCTCTTGTTTTCCCTTTATTGCCCAACATTCACTACCATAAATCATAGCTGGTCTTATAGCAGTCCGATAAAATTTTCCTTTAAGTTTCTCAGGTACCTTCTTATCGCAAATAACTCCTGTAGCTTTCCTCCACTTTAACCAGCCAGCTTGTATTCTATGAGAAATGTCTCCATCAATTTCCCCATCCTCCTGTATAATGGATCCTAGGTATTTAAACTTTGAAACTTGAGGAATAATTTGCTCTCCCATCCTCACCTCCAAATCCCTATTACCTTGCCTCTCTCCAAAATCACAATGCATATATTCTGTTTTGTTCCTGCTCAAACGGAAACCTTTCGACTCCAAAGTCCTTCTCCATAACTCCAAACTAGTGTTAATCTCTTCTTTTGATTCCGCCATAAGAACTATATCATCCGCGAAGAGCATGGACTTAGGGATTCTTTCTTGAACAGGTTTAGTTAGAACATCCAGAACATGCAACCAAAGCAAAACATATAAAATGATGATTAAAGCTACCTTCTGCCTACTCTCCTGTGCGGGTACCTTGCTCTTGGTTTCTTCTTGGTAAGCTAGAACGCCAATTAAATCCTAACATTACAAGAACATATATAGGATGAGTTAAAATTCGGATTCTGGTCAACCCATAACTAGCTAAATCTTTTTATAACCCCTGCTCAGGTATACTCTCTTCTCTTAAGGTAGCTGGTCATCTTGGCCCAAAATTTATACTTCATCTACGCATTTCCAAAGGTTTCTAACTCTTCCCCTTTCTTATGTTTCTCTTATGTTCCTATTCTATTATGATTTAGCTAAGACGGTACGATTTAACTTAGTTATTAACTCTTCATGCTTCTTAAATAATTGCTTAGCATACAGGAACACAAAACAACAAACTTAAATCATCATTCAAATACTCTTCGATCATAAATAGCTATGTAGAACATTAACTTGACATTTAGAGATATTTAAAGGAATTTCAAATTAGTTCCTCAGGTTTAGTTCAGTCTTATACATTTCACAAACATGGATGGTTTCATCGAGCATTTCGGTTTCTTTTATTATCTGTTTTGAACATTCAATCTCATTCACATAGCTAAGAATAACAGTTTAACATCTAAACATATAATTCAGCTTATGGCTTTATCTCATGTATTGATATTAATCAACAAGGAGTTTTTCAGCTTATGACCCCTAAGCATTTAATCTAACACGGACCCATAACATATAAGGTAATTATTCACTAATTGACAGTGTCAATCATCAACTTGTACAAAAATATTTCATGACAATAATATTCAATTTCAGCAACTAGAAAACATGAATAAGAAAGTCCATTACACGCATCCCTATAGACCACCTTGCATTCACTTGCTTTACTCATATTCTTACAAGTTTATAATCAACTTTTAACCGTCAGACGTTTCAAACAGTAGCACTATATAACCTGGAAATTATTTTCTAGTTTCGTAACATAGGCATGCTTCTTTTAATTCTTTAACCATTCAGTGTACACAGAACGGCTCCCCTGAAAATTTTAGCTCTCATGTCAGATATTAAACCATCATTCAAGAGTCTCTAGACCCAGCTCATAAGTTATTGTAATGGCTTAATATTCAGAAGTATAAACCAGCAAGTTCTCATACATTATTCAGTTCCAATTTTAACAATATATCATATAAACTACAACTCAACAGATTCCAATTTCAAGAACACTGTTTCGATCATTATTTAAGCATCCTTAAAACATACTCTAACGCCTTGAATCTCTGGTTTAACATTCAGAAGCCCCAAACAATAATTTATAATCAGTTTTCAAACTCAATAATCCTAATCCCATGACTCATGGCAACATACAAGTATACAATTCTTATTCAATCTCCCTGTTCCAACATTTTCGAATCCGTTTAGAGACTCTTATTTAATATCAATGACAGCAGTATCACATTTAAATCACTTCCCCTTAGCTCAATCAAGAAAGAACCCGACTGCAAGTGCACGTTTGCATTTATAGATCAAAATAAGGGAACTTACAGATAATCCGCTTTCTTACATAAAACTTCTATTTTCAGCAATTATATAAATATATATACAGTTCTTATTCCTGAGTCAACTATTCTTTTAATTTCTGAAAATCAGTAATGCTGGCACAAGAATTCGAATGTTTCCTCCAGTGCGAGGAGCTACAGATTCTCAAATCCAAAAACCAATGGCCAATGATCGACATGCAACCACATAAGAGACATTAAAACAGAGTCACTGATTTTATATCAATTTTATTTTTCAACTACCCAAGCTTTAATCTTCACCCAATCGGTGATTTCTCTCCCAACTGAACCCATCTCATCGGTTAATGACAATGATTCAGAGGAAGGAAATAACTCGAACAATACGAACACACACACACACACACACAAACAGTAAGCATCGGGTTTCGAAATCAGAAAATAGAATCAATCCAACACATGCAATGCTAAATATTAACTTAATCTATCTCTAGTTATAGTTTCGAACCTTTAATCATCATTTTCCCCTCACTCAGAACCAGAATTCAATCACCCCTTTCCTACTGAAATCATTTAATCGAAGAAATAAAAGATGGGAGAAGACTTAGGAGTCCACCTTGGTTCGAAAGCCGACTTGCACGTAATCTATCTCCTCCCCGAAAGCTTCCCTGCTTGGATCTCACTCTCTCTCTCGTTCTCAGTCTCTCAATCGGCCTCCCCACAGTCTCTCAGACTCTCACTCTAATATACGCCATCAAGCTTACTTGTCTAAGAAAGAGAAGGGAAGCGTGTTGAAGGAGATCTGATATAAGGGAAACAGGCGGCTGAAGGTAGTGCAAAGGAGGCAGAGAACGTGCCACGAACGTGAGAATTTGGGGATGATCATCGTGGGTAAAGACGCATATAATTGGGGTAAAAGACAAAAAGTTATTTTTCCTTTCAAGATACCTCCTATCTCAATTTTACCTTTTTTTCTAAATTTTTACTTTAATCTTAAATAGTTTTTAAAATTGATCTTCAGCATTTTGTAAGAGTTTTTTTTTTTTTTAGCTTCTTTAACTCACTAAATAACTTTTCTAAATTTTAGAGGCTGAAAATTAACATGTAACTATTTTTCTTGAATTTCTCATGAAAATAAGCTTTTTATTTAGGAAAATAGATTTTAAATTATCTCTACCCTTTTATTCATCCATAAACACATTTATCTCCCAAAACAGTCATCTATAATTTTTTTCTATAAACACATTTATCTCCCAAAACAGTCATCTATAATTTTTTTCTTAGTTATTTTAGGTCACTATATATTTTTAATAATTATTCCTTCTTTATTTTCCTATATTTCTTACTCAATAGTAAACTTTTATAGAATAATTATTTTCCTGAGGCCTTAACTAAATATTTATGCCTCTCAAACATCTTATAAATTTGTAGCTATAAAATTTGGGACAATTATGAAATATTAGAAGTAAGAAATCATCACCTTTTGGTAGCAAGGAATTGGAGGGACTCGCTCAGTTGAATCCAGCTGTTGAAATTCTTCAAGATTCAATAGAATAAGGTTGCGGCTGTAATGCCAATCGATCTATCACGTTGAAGTGGGCAGATCATTCAACTTGAGACGGCTTCTTTGTGAAAGGAGCAACCAAGCCTCATTCTAGATTTGTAGTTGATGGTGAAGTGAACGGCTGAGTGATGAATTTAAATGATAAAATCCCAAGCTCACCTAACAATGATAAAACCCAGCCCCTTTTACCATAAAAGAATGAATTAAAAAATAAATAAATATTCTTATCACTATTTCTCTTTTAAAGATTTTCATATATTTGCGTTTTGGAGAGGCCGCTTCCGTTTGCATTAGAGCTAGGCTGAGGAGGCAATGGCAATGGAATTTGTTTAATTTCACCATCTTGATATTCAACTGCAGATATCGGGCATACCCCACACCTTTTGATCTCTACTCTTCTGTCATCATCCCAACGGACTTTGAATTTAACTTGAAGATCCATGTTGCTCTGACCATTTCTTTTCTTTTCTCCTATTTTCCTTTTTAGTTTTCCAAATGAATCTGGATCATACCAAAGACAAACATGCTTTGAGGACGTCCGCTCAAACACGGAAAACGAGCTTTTAGCTCCCCTGCAAGCATATTTACCATCAACAAACCATTTGGCATCAATTTCTTCTATCCCCCATGGTAATTCAGAAACGACGACGCAAAAAAGGAATCTCCCATGCTCAGAATTTGGAATCGAACTGAGATTCACAGACACCGAAGACCCTTTATCCTTATACATGAACCACTTTGGAACTCTTTTTCCTGGATATTCCAATCCAGCATAGTCATGAGTGGCTTTCTTTATCTCAAGTAGCACTCTTGCCTCAGCAGCTTTGATTGCCCGACGATTCAGCTTCTTGCAATTTGTGAATATAAAGCACGGACATGCCTTATCTTTTCCTTCTTCACCTTCGTTTGTCAAAGGTGAATATTGTATGGTCTCAAGGGATATGCAGTTAGCGGCAATCAATGTCAAGATAGAGGGAGGGAGCTCTGGTAGACAACGAAGCCTTTTACATCCATCCAGTCTAAGACGTTGGAGGCGTGAAAGATGTTTGATGCTTGAAGGCAAGGTCTGCACATGAGTCCGTGAGAGAACTAACTCACGTAATGATGACGGCATCCTGATGTCATTAGGAAGTTCAGATAATTCATTGCAATCCGCAAGCCATAGAAATTCCAAATTATAACACTTGGACAGGAGACTTAATGCTAGCTCATTACAACCTCCAGCTTCAAGACGTCGAAGGTCACGCAGCTTAATCAATTTGTGAACGCTTGTCACGTTTCTGCAATTGTTTAGAGATAATGAACGAATTTTGCCGCGATGCCCACTTGATGAGCGCAACGCACCACTGATGGCAGTTCCTGAAAGGTCTAAATAGAAATCTTCACTTTCTGAGGTCACTGAAAATTTCTCCAGACTTGAGCAACCACCTGCATAGAGCCGAAGGAGAGATTGGAGAGGGGTATCGCTTGTAAGGCTGGTAAGGGACTTGCAATGCTTTAGCCATAAACCACGCAGGCTGCGGAGAGATAAAATAGATGGATGAACACTTTGCAATTTTGAACACAGATTGAGATTAACATGTTCAAGACGGCCTTGGAAAAATCTGGGAGTTCAATCAAGTCTTCTGATCGAGCGAGCGTAATTTCGATTAAGTTCGGAAGATTCTGTAAAAACATGAATTACATGATAAGATTGGTGGCCAAAACCAAATTAAATTACTTATCTATTCCTTTTTATAAGGTTTCACTGCCTGTTTTGCTGAGAAAATTAGTTGAAATTAGCTATTATCAACAAATTAAATTTTACAACTTTTCATGATCTTAATCAATACTCCCTCCGATTGAAGATATCAAATAACTACATCACATAATTTGAATAAAATTAGTTTAAAATAATAAATAATTAAAGAAAATGTAACTTGTTTTCTTAAAACCTGTTTGTTTATGGAGAGGATAAGAGAAACAATATGTAGAAAAAGAGATATGAGAGAATGAGTGAAAAAAAAAAAGAAGAATTAGAAATATATATAATTAATTAAAAGTAAAATAAAAATGATGTATTTAATGATTAGGTAAATCCAAATTATAACTTATTAAAAAAAATTCAGCTAAAAAAAAAAGCTTCAAAGATTTGATGCTTATAGTTCAACAGAGATAGTAATCTTTATAAGTAAAGGTCATGGAGCTTAGTGTGAGGGTGAAAGACGAAGGCGTTTATTTAGAATGGGTTATCCATATTTCATTGAATTTTGTAAGAGATTTTATCTGAACCCTATAAAATGGACAGAGGAGAGAGTACTTAATAAAGATTTTCCAACTGAACTGATGTATTAACAATATTTTCTAAGAAAAATAAAATAAAATTCACCTGCACTCCATCCCAAAGTCTTGTCAATCTGCTGTTGGACATGTCAAGTTGAACAAGATTTTCAGCTCTGAATGGTGCTGGCAGCGACTCTAAAGGGCATGCCTTCCAAAGCAATTGCATGAGTCCTTCTGGCAAAAAATCTATACCATCAGGAATTTGTACATTGAATTCATCCCCACCATCGACTTCACCCTCACCATCGAAAAGGAGGAAAAAATAAAAATTAAGAATCTTTAGGTTGGGCATTGAACGAAAGGCTCCAGGACTTAAGCACATCTCTCCAACTTCTGGAAGGTTCAAACTTACACCTTCAATGGCTTCACTTCCCTAACAAATGGAAAAAATAATTTTAGTGACAAAAATATTATGTAAAACAAATAGGAATATTGAATTCAACGATTTTTCATATTAAAAAAAGCAGAAATTTCACTCTTACCCTTTCGTTTTCCAATATTTCAGATATATCTTTAGGATCCCATAATCGACTACGCTTTCTAGGATCCTTTGACTCTTCACGAACAACCTGCCGACCCATTTCTTTTAGCAGATCGTGCATTAATATTCTCCCAAATTCATCAACTTCTAAAAGAGCTGCATCTCTAAGTCTGTTCAAGTCAAAAACGGTTGAATAACCACGTCGTGCTTTTAACAAATTTTTTACCACCTCAACATCCCTAGTTAGAACACGTCCCTCAGTATCATCACCAGTTAAAACACATGCAATATCCAAGAAACTCTCTCTCGCTTCAATATCAAGTCCTTCAAGACTTATTTTCAGGACTTCGTTAATTTCTAGATCAGCTGATTTTCGAAGTTTTTCTAATCGGCTTTCCCAAGCTTCTTGATCCTTCTCATTAGCCAAGGAGGAACCTAAAACTTTCAGGGCCAGTGGATTTCCATTTGCATACCTAGTCAATTTCTTTGCCAACCCTCTTAGTTTTGGGTCAGGGGCAGGGCGGTCTTTTCTGAAGGCATGTAAAGAGAAAATTAAAGTTGAAAAGCCTCCTTAGAATCCAAACCCTTCAGTTCATATATAGCATCACGATCTACATTACCAAGGACTTTTTTATTTCTAGTTGTTATTAAGATTTTACTGCCTGGTCTAAACCAATCGCGCCTTCCAACCAAATTGTTCACTTGATCATAATTATTAACATCATCAAAAACAATAAAAACTTCTTTCCGTCTAAGTCTCCTCATGTCATAAGAACTAGTGTGAGAATTGTTGTCCCCTAATAATGCCTTAATAAGATCTTTCTTCACAGCCTGTATTCCATGATTCTTTGATTTTTCTCCCACTTTTTCCACAAAATGATGAGACCCGTTGTATTCAGAACACCACTTGTTATACAACGCTCTTGCAAGAGTTGTTTTGCCCAAACTGCCCATCCCCCAAATGCAAATAATTCGGACATCGTTGGACTCCATGTCCAACAATAATTCTACATCTTGCATTCTCTCTTCAATTCCAATCAAGTCTTCTTCATTTTCTTCGGGATACTGATTGGGCAACCTTTTGTTAACACTTTCCACTATTTTTTCAATTTCGTCTGCTTCATTATCACTGCACGCCATTGGCAAGGCAAAGATGCACCAAATTTAATATCGCTTTATCTATTGAAAATTTTAAACTATTCCTAATAAAATGCAAATTTGAATACTTGTCAATTTTCAAATGTGTTCTTATTAATAGTTTCTTCGGAAACTGCTCCTTATTATAATTATAAGAGGTAATTGTAAAGTATGTCATGTTTCTTTCTATAAGAGATATTTGAAAGTTGTCTCAAATTTGGTTTGTTTATTTCTCATTTTATCCTATTTAATTACCACACATTCTATCTCTCATAGTAAGCGAGAGTATTTTGGATAAAAAAGTTATCCTTTTTACCCTTTCAACGGAGGAAGTACCAGATACCTTAAACTAGATATATAAAATTTCAGCTTAATTTAATGCCTATGAATGCATCATAATGACCATAGTGAGACGGGGATGCAGATGAAAAATATCGTAACAATAAAGTTGATGGGCCTAGTGGACTGGCTAAGCAAAGTGTATATATATGAGATCCTGTCCTCTCATTATGATTATCAAATCCCGTGAGATGCTCAAAGATTGATTTAATTTAGCCCCATTCATCATGCAAGAACATGGTAAGAGAAAGATCATAAGCATGTAGTTACCTATCGGTGATGGGGAAACCAGATATACCAGCAGCTTCAGCGAGAGCCTCCCGCCACTTCTGCAGTATCTGCTTGCTGATGCCTTTGCCCTCAAATTCTTCAAATGCTTTCTGATAACTCCCAGATTGCTTCCTCACATGTGAAGGATCTACTTTGTGGAACACTGGCATAACACGGTGACCTTGATTTTTGCAGCACTCCAATATTTTTGCAAGCTCATTCAGACACCACGTGGAAGATGCATAGTTTTCTGAGAACACCACAAGGAACAGAGCTGAATCTTCAATGGCTTTCTCAAGAGATTGCCATACCTCATCTCCTTTCTCAATTCCGTCGTCGGTGAATGTTTCTATTTCGCTTCTGCGAAGAGCATGGCAAAGATGGCTGGTGAAATTTCCGCGGGTGTCCTCACCTCTAAAACTTAAAAAAATATCATGTGGCTTTGGATATTGAGAAGATGGAGCAGGGGAGGAAGATGAAGCCATATCAGATTGCTCTGATATGGGGAAAAATTAGAATTCTCTTGTATATATAGGAAACAAAATGAATAATAAATAATTGTAAATTACAAATAAAAGCAAAGCTAAGTTCGATTCCGTGTGCCTTGTGAGAAGCTTCCCTGATTAAAGAAAGGCAGTCCTCCCAAGTTGGAATTTTCCAGTGCTCTGAGTAGGTGGATAAGACAGCACTATAGGAAATTACAGTGACCTTGACCCAAAAGCCTTATCCAATTTCCTACGAGCAGCTCGTAAAAAGTAAAAAAATAAAATCAGATTTCTTACTGAAATTCATTTAAGGGGGTGTTTGGAACACCCCGTAATCACTTTTCAAAAGCATTTTTTCATAAATCGAGACAAACTCCTCTACATATTTACTTCGCATACCGTAAAAGCACTTCTGAAACCATGATTTTGTTCTTACCCAAACCCCCTCTTAATAAAGCACTCTGACTCTACCTTTTAATTTTCGTTTCTACTCCTTTTCTTGAGGTCTGGCGTATGTGTTCGCTATTGAGAAATATAAAACTGAACAAATAACTATCCTGTTCAAAAAATAGTAATAATATATAATAATATGTTCGCATTACATTTACAATGCAAGTCCTCACCTTTTGGTCCAAAGAAAAAAGAAAGTCTTATCATGTTTTTTCCAGTCAAAATGAAGCCTTTCTAGCGGTGAAACATCCAGCAAACCTTGGGAGAAACCTAAGCCCTTATTTGATTTCTATTTTTTAAAATTTTTATTTCAATTTCGGGAAATGAAAAAGGAATTCATGTTTGAGTGGGGTCTGAGGTGAAGCCCAAAAAGCCAGTCAATGAATAAAGATGGTGTGAGTAATAAACACGGAATAGGGTACGTCACGGAAATTGTGCAGATACCGCTGTAAACGCTGCTGATACGGATTGCGCGTGACTAATTTTCACCATTTCACATTAGCAATTTATAACCTTTTTTTTCACGGGTCACAATTTAAGTCATCATGTACTACCCTGCAAGTGGTACCAAGTTACCGACAACACCAGGTGACACCATTTGATGAATGTCATTTAAACAACTTTTTGACAATTTCATTAAAAGAGTAGTAAATTTCGCCTATGATGTAGCAAATTCCCCAGAACGTACATGGCATATCATATGAACAGTCCTAAGTGTGGAATTGATAAAACGTGTCGTGATTTGCTTACGTAAAATGATGAATCTCACTTTAAAGTGTAGCAAACTCCGCCTCGACTGCGGTAAATTTCTTAAGATAGGATCATTTGCTTTGATAATTATTTTATGTATTATTTTATATCATTTTAACAAATGGACTTGATGGCTGAACGATCATATGACTTTATAGAATCTAAAGGGTTCAAATCCCAATGATTTAGATCATTGCAAGTGAGGAGTAAGGAATCACAGAACTCGTGGAACACGTTGCAGCAGGGGTGAATTAATGTGGAGATAAATTGATAAGGATGAATTTTCATTGTGTGGATTTTTCTGGTGTAAAATAGTACTGCTCCCTTTGGCCAAAAAAAAAAAGTATTACTCCCTCCCAGACTTATTTTGATTTAACATTTTATTTTCGCAAACTTATAAATTTTTTCTCAAAATCTTCATATTGATTATGACAAAAAAAATTCATTTGAAAGTAGTTAATGATTAAAAAACACTTTAGAATATAAATTAATCTATGTTTTTCATAAATAATACTCTTTTGATCCTTAATATAAGACCCATTTAACTAATTTGATTAGATTAAGAAAATTGGGTAAATTAGTTAATTATAAGAAAAGTAACACATTTTTTCTAAAATACTATAATCATCTTTCTTAATACTCTCTCCCTCTTCTACTTGATTATAGTTGATGTAGTATCTATAGAGATAATTTAGAAAAAAATTGATAAATATAAAAAATGGGTCTTATATTTAGGACTAGAACCAACTCAAGAATTGAGTCTTATATTAAAAACAAGAGGAATAGTAGTTAATTTAAACAAACAGGGCTAAGGCATTTGAAAGAAAGCTGGTGTTGGAATTTTACTGTGCTATTACAAGCGGGTGAAAAAGAAATAAACACCAAGTGTGGAAGTGAGGAACTAAATCGGCACGCTTGCAAGTTCTTAATGATTACACATGCAACAGTATTGAAGGCGGATAAATAATCTAAAATGAAACTGATTTTTTTTCCTTCTGTTTTTGGTGCAATATTATGCATATATAAATTAAAGATAGGGTCTAAAAATTTGTTTCATTTGTCCAACATCGATCTCTTTAGTGTGGGATATAGTTGTAATTGGTTTTAAAGTACGACTTGAGGTTTTACCCGTTTCCGCGTGACTTCCGGAGGGTTTTAATGCGTGATTGGGAAACTGATTACTTTGACACTTTCTGCCAAATTTCTCAAAAGGTCTTCACCCAAAGCTTAATCAGAAAATTACAAATGATTCAAATTTAATAAAAGGTCTTCCTGATTTTGAATATCCCTTTTTTTTGGGCCAACAATTATGATTCTCATGTCTCGATGCTTTGTGATTAAGATTTAGGGAAAACTAATTCATAAATCTTTATAGTTACTTGATTTTTAATCAGGCTTTCGTAATTTTTTTAATTAGGTTCTTACCTTTTTTTTTAATTATAGGTATCGGTTCCTGTACTTACAAGTTGTTAATTTGTAAGAGAAATAATGTTGGTAATTAGTGACATTGTCCTCATTCAGCATATACTTGGATTAATTAAATTTGTCACATAGATGTAAATAAAATCAAAATTAACCAAATTATACATTAAATATAAATGTATAGAGACAACTTTATGGATAATAATATCTTATTATGTCAGTAACAAATAAAAAAATTTATTTCATCATTTTATCTTTAAAAATCCTTTTTTATTTTATATTTTGAGGCAGAATCCATACCAGTTATATATGAGATTAGAAACTAATGCCCATAATTAAAAAACCTATCCGGACAACCCCTTTGAATTTGATTACTCAAGAAGCCATAAGCCTGAAAATATGAGATGGAGAACCACGAGCACATGCAGAATATAATGTGACGCGTGTTGTGAATAGAGCGACCAAAGTACGAATACCCTATTTTGAAAATAAGAAGCGGAAGATTAAGAGCTTGTTTAGTTTCTTATTTTCAAAACAATTTTTTGTTTTTAAAAATGAGAAAACCAAAAAAAAAATTTTGCTTGACAATTTGTTTTTAGTTGGTTGTTTAAAAAAAAAACAAACAGTAATATTTTTTTAAAAGAAAAAAAAATAAAACAACTTTTAGATTTTTTCTGTTTTTGTTTTTGTGTTTTTGTTTTTTTTTATTTTGAAATATTGGGAAACATTCTTTTCTTCGTATCTACCCCTGACATGTATCACTGTTAGTGACGGTCACCACTTGCCAAATATGATTTTTTTTTGTATTTTTTGTTTCAAATATAAATTTTTAAAATAATTATCCAAATATTTTTTGTTTTTTATTTTCAAATTTTTTTTAAAAAAACAGTTTTATAAATTGTTTTGGGAAAAAGAAAACAAAAAAAAAAGAATCAAACAAGCCCAAAGTTTTCTTTTTTTATCTGCGGACGTTGCAAAGAACGGAGAGAAGACGCACGGAGTACGTGAAGAAAGCGACTCATTCCAACCATAAGCGAAGATTAAAGGCCCTTTGTGCCCAGAAAATCCTCACTGACAGAGTTATATATGCAAGGGAAAAAAAGACCCAGTGTTGCAGATCAAAATGAAATGGAACCTTGAGAACTTTAGATAATTCCAAGAGAAAGGAAAAAGAATTAAGAACTAGGCGGCGCTGATACATAGATTTATATCAAAAAGGCAATTAAGAACTTTAGATCAGAGTATGCAAATAGCACACCCCTGAATTAGCATATATTTGCACAGATCCATAATCACAACCAGTTGCTACGGGTGGATACTCAAGTGTTTTAAGAGAATTGGGTGGGTCATAATCTTCTTCACCTCCGCTGGTTTCATGTTCTTCGCGATCCTTGTCCCTATTATTGAGACAAATGATCCATTCTTATCTCCTCATGTGATCAGGCTCTGCTTCAGTATTAATAACGTCACTTTTAGATGGTGACAAAGCCATCTGCCATATAATGAGACACCAGTTGAACCAAGCACAGCCTGCAACAGCATTACCATATACCAGGCAAGTCCTTAAATGACATGTATTAACATATGTAACCAGGAAGCAGAACAAAAAGGTGACATATTGACAATGACCAGGGCAACCATTTGGATTTTTTTTTAAAACGTTCTTTTTTTTACAAAACGAAACGTAATTTCAGCAATTTAAAGATACTTGAGGCCACAAGACTGATAATATTTGACTCTCTGAAGTTTTTCTTTTAGTCTCGAAAATTCTTCAAACTTGGGAACCAAGCCATTAATTGTTTTAAGATCCCAAGCACTTTTTAACTTGATTAACCATACAGCAACAAGATATATGAGCGGCCTTCCAAACTTGAACGTCAGGTCCAAATGCAACGTTATAAAAAGGCAAACGAAGCATAGCTTATAAAATGCTAAACAAAAAGCAATTATTCCGCACCTTCTGTGTCAGGTGGAAAATGTCCAAATCTTCAGGGGGCCATCTTCACGCGCGGCGGCGACCGGTGAATCATCGACGCCGATGACCGAAGACACTACAGGAGAAGGCTTTCAATCTGTTGAACTGATTTTATAAAGTTGGTTCATTCTATAACAGAAAACAAATCAAGCTCACATCTATTTCTTATGTCTGCAAACTCCTTCAATGGCTTCCTCAAACTCAAGCTCCATATATTTCTTCGACCATCAGAGAAGATGCAGCAATGAGGCAAATGGAGACAAAACATATTTGCACATAGGAGGTGAATTCGCATTTTCTTTCTCAATCTGCTTGGTTAAGAAGTAATCACCTTAATGTCCAGTTGAATCCAACTCTTCAAGATCCAACAGAAAGAAAGTCGTGGCCGTAATATGCCGAGGTCAATAGTCGAATGTAATCGTCACTCCCATCATCTTAGCTTAAAACAATAAAGAAAGGTTAAGATCAGCAATGCAATTTGGACTCCTCAGACCTCAAGAATAGAATCAAATCTCAATAGAAAAAAAATGTTAAATTAATCATATGCATGTCAATAGTACAACATAAGGATGCGGTAATTAGTACGTACAAACATGCAAAAATCATGTCTATAACTACTAATTAAAACCAGAGTATACCATTTTGAGGTGGATGCACGAGAGTGATGTATGAAGTTATAGTGTTTAGATCAATTCAACCTGAGAGCTTTAAAACTCAAAATCATTTCTTCAAATTCATCGAAGCAAGCTGTGGTATTTGCGCTTTCGAGAGAGAGAGGCCGCTTCCATTGCATTAGAGCCAGGCTGAGGAGGCAATGGCAATTGATTTTGTTTAATGTCACCATTTTGATATTCATCCGCAGATATCGGGCATACCCCGCACCTTCTGATCTTTACCATTCTGTCATCATCCGAACGAATGTCACCTTTTGATCCGTATGAAGTTATAGTGCATTTGCGCTTTCGAGAGAGAGAGGCCGCTTCCATTGCATTAGAGCTAGGCTGAGGAGGCCATGGCAATTGAATTTGTTTAATGTCACCATCTTGATATTCAACCGCAGATGTTGGGCATACTCCACACCTTTTGATCTCTGCCGTTCTGTCATCATCCCCACGAACTTCGAATTTAACTTTAAGCTCCATGTTGCTCTGACCATTTCTTTTCCTTTCTTCAATTTTCCTTTTTAGTTCTCCAAGTGAATCAGGATCATACCAAAGACCAACATGCTTTGAGGACTGCCCATACAAGTAAAACGGGCTTTTAGAGGCCCTGCAAGCATATTTACCATCAATAAACCATTCGGCATCAATTTCTCCCCCCCTGATGGTAATTTAGAAACGACGACGCAAAAAAGGAATCCCCCATCCTCAGAATTTGGAATCGAACTGAGATTCACAGTCATGGGATCCTCTTCAGTACTCTTAAACTTGAACCACTTTGGAACTATTTTTCCTGGATATTCCAATATAGCATCGTCATAAGTGGCTTTCTTTATCGCAAGTAGCACTCTTGCCTCAGCAGCTTCGATTGCCCGTCGATTCAGCTTCTTGCAATTTGTGAATAAAAAGCGTGGACATGCCTTATCTTTTCCTTCTTCACCTTCGTTTGTCAAAGGTGAATATTGTATGGTCTCAAGGGATATGCAGTCCATTGCAAACAATTGCAAGACAGAGGGAGGGAGCTCTGGTAGACAACGAAGCCTTTTACATCCCTCCAGGCCAAGACGTTGCAGGAGTGAAAGATGTTTGATGCTCGAAGGCAAGGTCTGTACATTAGTCTGTGAGAGATGTAAGTGACGTAATGATGACAGCAACCTGATGTCATTAGGAAGTTCAGATAATTCATTGCAATACGGAAGCCCTAGTCTTTCCAAAGCACCCATCTTATCACACTTGGACAGGAGAGGTGACGCTAGCTCATTACAGCCTCCAGCATCAACACCTCGAAGGTCGCTTGTCACATTTCCGCAATTGGCTATAGCTAAGTCACGAATTTTGCTGCGATGCCCACTTGATGAGCGCAACGCACCTCTGATGGCAGCTCCTGAAAGGTGTGAACAGAGCTCTTCATTTTCTGAGGTTACTGAAAATTCCTCCAGACTTGAGCAATAACTTACATCGAGCCGACTGAGAGATTGGAGAGGGGTATCGCTTGTAAGGCTGGTAAGGGACTGGCAATACTGTAGCCTAAACAATGCAGGCTGGGGAGAGATAAAATAGATGGATGAACACTCCGCAATTTTAAACAATAATGAGACTAACATCTTCAAGACGTGTGGCCTTGGAAAAATCTGGGAGTTCAATCAAGTCTGTTGAAGCATGAGCGTAATTTCGATTAAGTTCCGAAGATTCTGTAAAAGCATAAATTACATGATAAGATTGGTGGCCAAAACCAAATTAAATTACTTATCTATTCCTTTTTATAAGGTTTCGCTGCCTGTTTTGCTGAGAAAATAAGTTGAAATTAGCTATTGTCAACAACTTAAATTTTACAACTTTTCATAATCTTAATCAATACTCCCTCCGATTGAAGATACCAAATAACTACATCACATAATTTGATTAAAATTAGTTAAAAATAATAAATGATAAAAGAAAATGTAAATTATTTTCTTAAAACATGTTTGTTTATGAAGAGGATAAGTGAGAGAAAAAATATGTAGAAAAAGAGATATGAGAGAATGAGTGGAAAAAAAAAGAATTAGAAAGATATATAATCAATTAAAAGTAAAAAATAAAAATGATGTATCTCACCAAAAAAAAATGATGTATTTAATGATTAGGTAAATCCAAATTATAACTTATTAAAAAAAAAAAAAAGCTTCAAAGATTTGATGCTTATAGTTCAACAGAGATAGTAATCTTTATAAGTAAAGGTCATGGAGCTTAGTGTGAGGGTGAAAGACGAAGGCATTTATTTAGAATGGGTTATCAATATTTCATTGAATTTTGTAAGAGATTTTATCTGGACCTTATAAAAAGGGCTGAGCGGAGCGTATTTAATAAAGATTTTCCAACTGATGTGTTAACAATATTTTGTAAGAAAAAATATAAAATTCACCTGCACTCCATCCCAAAGTCTTGTCAATCTGCTGTAGGGCATTTCCAATCGAACAAGACTTTCAGCCTTAAATGTCGTTGGCAAGGACTCTAAAGGGCATCCCACCCAATCCATAGCATGAGATTTTTGACAGAAACTTCATACAAGAAGAATTTAACTTGTTCCTAAGCTGTCCATTCAAATATCCACAAACCCTAAGAAACTTTAGATTGGGCATTGAATCAAATGCTTTAATAATTACGCACGTCTCTTCAACTTCTGAAAGGCTAATAACCATGCCTTCAATACGTCCCTAACAAACAAAAAAATTATAATAGTAATAAAAATATTATATACGTCAAATAGGAATTTGGAATTCAACAATCTTTTTAATAAATAAATGTAGAAATTTCACGCTTACCATCTTTTTCTTCAATATATCAGAACTTTCCTTGAAAATCCAAAATATGTTGCACCATGTAGGATAATTTAATGATTCTTCACGGACAATTTGTTTACCCATTTGTTTTATTAGACTGTGCATACATATTCGTCCTCTATCAATATCTAAAAGGGCTTTTTCCTCAAGTATCGTCAATCCAATCTCGGTTGAATAACTGCATGTATCTAACAATTTTTTTACATCCTCAGCATCATAATAATAATTGAAAAAACATGCGACGTGCAAGAAAATATTTTTCTCTTCCTTATCAAGTCCTTCAAAACTCAATCTGAGGATATCAATGACTTCTGGACAAAACAATTTTTGAAGCTTTGCCAATTGGCTTTTCCATGCTTCTTGATTTTTGCCACGCAAGATGGAGCCTAGAACCTTTAGAGCCAATGGATTTCCACCTGCATATTTAGTCACTTCTTCTGCTAGCTCTTTTATCTTCGGATCACTGCAGCCTGTTTTGAAGGCATTCAAGGAGAAAAGTTGAAAAGCTTCATAAGGATCCAAACCATGAAGCGCATATATATTATTATCATCCACTTTCGTACGAAGCACTTGCTTATCTCTGCTTGTTATTAAGACTTTGCTACCTGATCCAAATTCACATCTTCCAACTAAATTTTCTAATTGTTCAGCATTATCAACATCATCAAGCACAATGAAAACCTTTGTCCGACGAAGCCTAGTCATGATATGAGAATATATTGCTTTACCCCCCAATAAACTCCAAACAAGTTCCTTCCTTAAAGCATCTATTCCATCTTTTTTTAATTTTTCTCCCACTTTTTCCAGAAAGTAAGACCCTTCGTATTCAAAATGCTGCTTGTCATACAATGCTCTTACAAGAGTTGTTTTGCCCAAACCGCCCATCCCCCAAATTCCAATGAATTGGCAACCACCATTTTTTGAACCTTTGTCCAACATTGATTCTACAACTGCCATTTTTTTGTGAATTCCAATCAAGCCTTTTAGATGATCTTCACTTTGATACCTACGGTCCAACTCTTTCATGATACAATTCACTATTTCTTCAATTAGCACTGCTTCATTCCTACACACCATTGAAAAAATAAAGAGGCACCAAATTTAATACCACATCATCTATCCATTTCAAATTTTGAACTATTCCTAATGACATGTAACTATGAAGATTTGCCAAATTTTAAAATTTGTCATAATATTTTTTTTGAGAAATATTACTTATATTAGATGACATAACTAGATATATACATATATCAGAGAAAGATCATAAGCATATATATACAAGTTACCTATCGGGGCTACAATGCCAACCGGATAAATTGGCAGCATGAGTGAGAGCCTCCCTCCACTGGCGCAGTTGTTGCGTGTTGTTGCTGCTTTTGCGCTCATGTCCTTCAAATGCTTCGTGGTAACTCCCACGTTGCTTCCTCACATCTGAAGGATCTACTCTATAGAACACAGGTATAAGAAGGTGACGTTGATTTCTGCAGCACTCTAATATTTTTGCAAGCTCCTTCAAGCACCACGTGGAAGATGCATAGTTTTCTGAGAACACCACAAGGAACAGAGTTGAATCTTTAATGGCTTTCTCAAGAGATGGCCATACCTCATCTCCTTTCTCGAGGCTGTCATCGATGTATGCATATATTTTTTGTCCACAAAGAGCATGATAAAGATGGCTTGTGAAATTCAAGCGGGTGTCCTCACCTCTAAAACTAATAAAAACATCATATTTCTTGGAAGATTGAGAAGATGGAGCAGAGGAAGAAGATGAAGCCATAGCAGATCGCCTGGCCACAATATGCAAAAGAGAATTGGGACTGCTTTCAATTCAGATCCAAGAATTTGTAATAGGAAACAAACCGGCCGAAGGGGAAGATGAGGTTACAGAAGTCGGTTGGGTAAATTAATGAATCAGTGGCTCTCAAATTTCAGAGGAAGGGAAAGACGGCACTAAATGAAGAAAGCATAGTACGGAGAGCAAGTAAATTACTCCGGCACTTTACCCGAAATGTTGACTAAACCCAAAAGCAAGTTAGAAAGTGGGAACTGGCTTCTTTTCATCCGCTGCCCTCGCCACTTTAGTTAGTGATGCTTAACGCTTTATTTTTAGACTATCGAAGCTTATTTTTATCCATTTTGATAAGTATTTATAAGTATTTTTATATAAATTAAGATAAAACTCTTCTCATATAATTATATTGTATTTTATAACTTACAATTAAAAAGTTGTTTATAAATTATTCCAAACAAGTTTTAGGTGTTACTGAGAAAATATTTGACAAAGCCAAATGCTTATTTAAAAAATTCAAAAAAGGGTTCTGCTTCACCTATTCCGCACCAAAACGGTGACTTTTAAATAAAGAGGGGCAGCTAAGGCAAAAAGGAGAGAGGCTGGTTTCGATGAAGTTCACACACAATTGGATCACAGTACCACGCGGTATCTGTCATTCACGTATTTGTATGGACATGTGCATCTAATTTGTATTAAATATAATAAAGTAAAATAAAACAATTATTATTTTTACCTTAATGCCAGTAAGGTAATTAGTTTAATTTGTTTTCAGATTCGTGAAAACTTAAGTTCGTTTATGGCTGCAGATAGCTATGGCTAGAATTAAAGGCGAAACAGAAAACTGGAGAATAATTATGTTTTAATTAACATAACCCGAACTATTGCCAGTCGTTTCTAAAATTACTGGTATAGTTTTTTTTTTATTTAACCAGAAAATTACTGGCATCTATTCCCTATCTTTGACACAAAAAAAAGAAAGAAAGAAGGTATATATTCCGTACCATTCAAGTGACATTTTTGTTCCGTTTTAAAAAGCTTAATTTTAATTTAGACCTTAGCCTTCATCGCTTTTAGTAATCGCGCGAGGAGAAGTTACAGAAGATCGCTCCTAGATGACTTGCTGGCAAAACGAGTTTGATGGTTGTTTGGATTACCTTATTTTAAAGAGAAGAATTTTAATTCATAAAACGTAAAAATAATTTTTAAAAAAAATTGATTATGAGAGCCATTTAGCCAATAACTACCCGTCCCCATTCATTACTACTTTCAATCCTACATATAATAACTGGTTGACTAATTTGAGCAAATTAAAAGAATAAGTTAAGTTAGTTATTTGTAACAAATAAGTATTATCTTTCCTATAATATCTTTAATAACTAAGTTTATTGGCTAGAACAACAATTATTAGAAGGACATCTTAAAAAAAAAGGACAAGAGGTAGTATTATAGACTTTGTATTTTTTAAGGTAATATAGTGTATATTAAATAATGATAAAACTTAAAATTTATTAAATTTTTTTAAAATAGCTTGAAAATAAAAAGAAAGAAAATAATCAAATCACGGAACTGGCGGAACACGTTACCGCAGGAGATGAATTTAATGTCTGGAAAACGGTAACAATAAATTGGCAAGGAGGGCTTTTGACTGGTTGGATTTTGCAGGGGTGAAAACAATATTACTCCCATGCATTATTATGGAGCAGATTATTGCATAAAATGCCATAAATTCTTTTTGACCTGGAAAAGTTCCTGAAATTCGAAGGCCCACGCACATGGCTGTTATGAGTGGGGTGAAAACTTCACCCCCTACGTTACTACGCACATCACGTGAAGAGCAAATTAAATTATTGAGTGAGGACACATCACACATGCATGCAAATACCCAAAAAATAAAGCAACCAATGCATGTTAATTAAAGCTACTCTTGACTCGTCAGCCACGGAATCCCTTTGTCGGCTTTTTTAGCGTATGATTCACGTTGTGCTTGGGAGTATGATCTCGGCCCAAACTGGCTTTTTGCCAAAAAAAAAGGAGCATCTGATCCCAAATACTCGTTTTTAGCCATTTTATAACCATTTAATCATCTAAATAAACATATTATTTATCAAACTGATTTTCATGTAAAAACTAATCCAAATTTAAATTACATTACTGCCTTTTATCTTAATCCAAGTAAGTACAAAAAAAAAACCAAAATTTAATTAGTTTGTGGTGTTTTTTTTTTATCTTCTATCATGAAATTAAATATGGGCTTGCTTGGATTATTGTTAAATTGTAATATAAGTATCTTATTCGTTTAAAAAACCAAAAAAATGATTCAAGTTTATTTTAATGACATTGAAGATTTTTTTTACACATTTGAGGGTGGTGGGGCATACTGATACACACGGAGAAATGTTCACATGGTAGCCCCACCAAGTGTGGAAGTGTGGAAAATTAAGTCGGCACGCATGCGAGTTCTTAATGATTACGCATGCGAGTTCTTGAAAGAGTGGAATTTGTGTTGAAATTGGGATACCCTACTGCTCACCAAAAACAAAAAGAAAAAAAAAAGGGAATATTGAAGGCGGATAAATAATCTAAAATGAAATTCATCTTTTTCTTCTGTTTTTGGTACAATATCATGCATATATAAAGATAGGGTCTAAAAATTTATTTCACATGTCCAACATTTCTTAGAGTATGGGATACAGCTGTAATTGGTTTCCAGGTGACTTCCGAAGAGTTTTAATGCATGGTTAGGAAATTAGCTTGAGACTTTCTCCCAAATTTCTCTAAAGGCCTTCATCCAAAAGCTTAAATTCAATGGGAAATAAACAGGGCCTGGGGGGGGATTATACGGGTTTTTTACCCCTGGCAGGGCTAATGAATCACTAAGATTAGACGGTTTTTGTGTCTAAATTTAATTTTGGTTTAGATTTTGGGTAATGACAATTAAAATCAATTGAAATTAGTCGATATATTTTAAAAGTATATATTTTACAGTCACAGCCGAATTCAGTGGGAATCGAAGGAGGTTGCTCCTGTGACAACACTAATGACAAAGAAGTGGTTCCTAGGAAGTCCAAGGATTTTATTTTCCCAAGCCCACCAACTGTGACGTGGAAGAATAGAACACGTGGCTTGAAAGATATTATGTTTTTATGATATTAAGTTCAGATTTCCTTTGTCTTGGTGGATTCAAGCAAAAATTCAGGTGATTTGTTTTTCCTCTATTTTCCTTGATATTCAAAATGAGCTTATCCTCGTGTTGTGCTACTTAACTGCTATCAGTTTAGGAAGTTTTATGGAAATTTAATCCTTGTAATGTCCAGTTGGCGGAAATGCACAGGTTGGGCAAGTTAAGTTGCGTATTCAAGCTTCCCTTTTATCCCAAATGGGATGCATTGCAACCTAATGTTAATTACCGTGGGTGTGTTTGGTACACTTTTAAGAAGGCATTGAATTATTTTCCAAATAAAAAATGAAAAGACCAAAATATCACTGGCAATGTAAAAAAAAAACCTCTTTTGCCACCTTATTAGAGAAAACAGTGGTTTTATCTTTTTACTTCAACGGAGCATTCGCACTTTGGTCACTGCATTAACAACAGACATCACACAGCAGCAGTTCTCTCCAAACGCAAATATGTCACCTTTATCTTTCGCGGACTTTGTGTTACCTTCACTTGTGACGGAGGATCTATTTTCAGGACCAATTTGCAGTGTTCACTTTTTATTTATTTATTTTATTTATTCTGTGTAAGCATCATCATTTTGTATATTAGTTAATTTAACTAATATTCTTAATATTCCTAAATTTGCTGTATAACTCTTATATTTAGAATTGGGCATAATAGTGTTTTTCCCTCTAGGCAGGACTAATGAATCACTAGGATTAGACGGTTTTTGTGGCTAAATTTTAATTTTTGGTTTAGATTTTGGGCAATGACAGTAGAATGCATTTGCGCCTAAAAGAGATGATAAAGAAATTAATGCTATTTTTGAACAATTAATCATATTTTATATCCCTTATAAGTTTCAAATGAGAAAAAATCAATTAAAATTAGTTTATATGTTTTAAAAGTATATACCGGGGTCAACCCAAAAAGCAAGTCAATTGCGCGTGGAGGATGGTGTGAGCAATAAACACGGAATGAGGATTGAAATTACTTTATAGCAGAAAATGATGTTTTCAACCTTTGTCTCTTTAAGCTTTGATCGATATTGCTCTTTGGCTTTTATTTCTCAGTTTCCTGTGCTGCATCGTCAAGCTTGCAGGCTTCTGAGAGAGGATAAAATTGCAAGCACTTCATTTAGACCACTTATTTGCTACCAATCTTTCAATTTTATCACTTGTTTCCCTTTCGAGAAATTATACGGAGCCAAAACAAATCTAAAAACTAGGACTTATGTTTACAGACATGGAGAGTAGTCAAATACACTCATTTATTGAAGAAAATGTGTCGTAACTTTTCGGAATGGCAATTTTAAAAAAAAAAACAGAGAGAGGACATGCATCGTTGTTTTTTGCCTTCTTTTTTAGATTTTTTTTTTTTGCTCGAAGAGACTCTCGGCTCTGTTCTGCCTCTCACTTCTTGCTCCGTCCCATTTCATTATATGATAATGCATTCCCTGATTTCAATTGGCCTACTTTCGTTTAATTTCTTAGTTTTTATTTTTGAAATTATTCAAAAAGGCCACAGGCCTGAAAATAGGAGATGGAGAGGAAGGCACGTAGAATCAGCACTTACAATTTGAATGGATAGGCTGCATATCACTAATATACAAAACGATGATGCTTACACAGAATAAATTTAAAATAAAAAAAAAATGAACACTGCAAATTGGTCCTGAAAATAGATCCTCCGTCACAAGTGAAGGTAACACAGAGTCCGCGAAAGATGAAGGTGAGATATTTGCGCTTTGGAGAAAACTGCTGCTGGGTGATGTCTGTTGTTAATGCAGTGACCAAGGTGCGAATGCTCTGTTGAAGTAAAAAGATAAAAGCACTGTTTTCTCTGATAAGGTTGCAAAAGAGGATTTTTTGTAATTGCCAGGGATATTTTGGTCTTTTCATTTTTCATTTGGAAAATAATTCAATGCATTCTCAAAAGTGTACCAAACAAATACGTGTTGTTTTTTAAAATAGTATTGCTAATCAAATGCGTAAGCTTTGACATTGGATAAAACTTTTAACATATACAATTACTATAAGGACTACTTTAAGAAAAATGAATAAATATAAGAGACAAAGTACATTAAAGTCTTATATTTATGATCAAATTAAAAATCAAACTAACTAAACGATAATATAAGATAACTATACAAGCAAAGAGTCTCGATCAAAATAATTTATTACACTTTTAACATATTAAGTATTAACAACACTTCTAATAAGTTTTACCATTTTATTAATGACATTTATAACAATTTTTTTTTTAACAATTTCAACACTTGGGGGAAAAAAATAGAGAGCCCTGTTATATAAACATTGACAACATATGTAACCAGCTTCGCCACTTTCTCAACGTGTGAGAGACAATGAATAGGTCTCAAAATCAAAGAGGCAAAATGAATAAACAATGACTGCGAAACTTCAAAGGAACCAAACGCAACATTATATTTCAAAAAGAGGAGCCTCTCTGAAGTTAGTTAAATATTTCTTTTATGTCCCTTGACATGAAAATCTGGAAGATGTTGACTAACTCAGCCCATTTCAATCGGCCGGAGTTTCATTGACTTCAAAACTGAACTTCAAAAACAATTGATCCCCAAAGAAAGCGAAGGAATAAGGAAAAGTAATTTCGGTGGGAGTTTTATTACAGATGAATGATTAGACGTTTGAAGGGAAAAAAAATCAATCCTTATTACGAGGTAACTTGAATCTCCCATTATTGGAGCTTTATATATACAAATTTTGATTTAGGGGGTGTTTGAATAACACTAAATTATGGTTTGGAGAACAGATTCTGAGAAAAATAGATTTTGTGAAAAAGTGATTCTGAGAAGTGAGAGTTTTTGAATAATTGTTATCAGAAGAACTTTTTATATATATAAATTATTAAAAAAGACATAAATTAATATGATAATTACATAAAAATAGATTTTATGATATATTTTAATTTGAAGGAATAAAATTGTCAATAATATATTTTTTATCAACATAATTAATAATACATAAGATAATATAATTAATAAATAATTAATATGTGTATTTATATTTATAAGATATAAGGTTAAATATGTTTATAAAAAAATAATTGAGGGGTGTTAAAGTTATATTATTATTGAGATCTACTCTCAGGCTCTCCCTCGTACTGCGTCTAAAACAATGAGAAAGAGATGAATAATTGGGAAGGGTATATCTGTCTAGGAAAAAAAAACCAACAAAGCACATATCCTATAGGTTCTCACATTCTCTCTTTTCCTCCAAAAGCAAAAACTTTTTGCTTCTGCCAAAACTATGGTTTCTTAGCCAAAACCATGATTTTGGTTTTTTTTTTTATGGTGTTTGGGTGATTTTTCCCCAAACCATGGTTTGGGTCATTACCCAAACACTTTTTTAGTTTTCTTGTTTGATCTCAACATTAATCTGTTAATACTTTGATTTATTATAAATTTTATACTTTTCATGATTAGTGGTGCTCTGATCTGCACTCTTCCCTTCAATTATCCCTTGCAATTGTGAAGGAAGCTCGGAGATACACCAGAGCAGGTCAAATTTTCTAAGGGCTGGTCAAAAAGAAAAAGAAAATCAAATTTCCCAAGAAAATATGTACGCCTGCTGTCAAATGTCCTCATAAAATATGATTTAATAAAAAGCACTATGGTTACGCCTCTCTTATTTTTTTCCCTCGGCAGCATTGGAAATAACATGGCAGCAGTCAATTGCGCGTAGAGGATGGTTTGACTGTGAGTAACAAGCACGAAGGAGTAAGGTACGGATGGCGCGTGACAGTGAGAATACTGAAACTAAACTCTCATAACCGCATAAATTGAAGTAGAAAGTCAATTGGTATCTTGCATAAATTATTACAACAATAATAAAGACGATCGATCTGTCTTTTCAAAATTTAACATAAAGAAAGAATATAAGTAATTTGATAGATTTTTAAACCTTTTTGATATAAGAATATTTTAATTATTTAACTAAATCTGTAAAATATCAAATCAGACATTACTCTCTCTTTTAGAATTTTGATATCTTAGATGTCTTAATTAAAATATTATAATTTTTAATTTCTTTTTATATCATTTTTACTTATAATAAATAAAAGCGGAGCCAATTTTTAAAGACTTACAAAAAAATTGGCTTCTGGGTGACTTCTGAGAACTTTCACAAGGATTGACAGCACTAAACGAAAAACACGGTACAGAGAGAAAGGATACTGCCCCCACACTTTCACCGAAATCCTTATCAAATTTCTGAGACCTTCACCCAAAGCTTGCTCAAATTTCTCAAGGGCTCGTCAAGGGAGGGGGAAGAAAACAAAGAAAGAAATTTTCCAAGGAAATATACCAATCAAATTTCCTAATTAACGAAATTTGGTTTAATAAAGCCCTATGATTACGCGTCTCTCATTTGTGTTTCTACTCCTTTTCTTGAATTCCACCATATATGATGCGTCTTCTCTTTTAGAAATATAAAATTGAATAAATAATTATTTTCTTCGACAAATAATAATGTATAATATGTAAGATTTTGCATAACCTTTAAAATGAAATGCAGAGGAGAGCTAGTAAGCATTAAAGTTTTAACATTCAAATGTGCAAGTTTTGACATTTTTTATTATTATCAGCTTTCATTTCCCTTCCTTTTCAATCAAACAAGCCATCATTAAAGGGCTTGTTTGATTTCCATTTTTGAATTTTGTTTAGCTTTGACAAATTTAAAAAAAAAAACAGAAAAAGACTTATTTAGATAAGGTGCATGTCATTTTACTCACTTTTGTCCTAAATATAAAAGTTAGCCGAAATAGTTATTTTGGTTTAATATATAAAATTTTAATCTACTTTTTATCTTTCAAATTTATAATTTTTCCTAAATTATCCTCCTTTTTTGGCAAACTATCCCTACTTATTGTATATATGAAAAGGATTATTCATTAAGAAGGTAATGACTAGAAATGGATATTTTAAAATAGCTAATACGCATTTATTATTAATAGTTAATTTAACTAGCATTCTTAATATTCCTAAATTTGTTGTACAACTCTTATATTTAGAATTGGGCACAATAGTGTTTTTCCCCCCAGGCAGGGCTAATGAATCACTAAGATTAGACGGTTTTTGTGTCTAAATTTAATTTTGGTTTAGATTTTGGGTAATGACAATTAAAATCAATTGAAATTAGTCGATATATTTTAAAAGTATATACCGCAGTCAACCCAAAAAGCAAGTCAATTGCGCGTAGAGGATGGTGTGAGCAATAAACACGGAATGAGGATTGAAATTACTTTATGGCAGAAAATGATGTTTTCAACTTTCGTCTCTTTAAGCTTTGATATTGCTCTTTGGCTTTTATTTTTCAGTTTCCTGTGCATCGTCAAGCTTGCCGGCTTCTGAGAGAGGATAAAATTGCAAGCACTTCATTTAGACCACTTATGTGCCACTAATCTTTCAATTTTATCACTTGTTTCCCTTTCGAGAAATTATACGGAGCCAAAACAAATCTAAAAACTAGGACTTATGTTTAGAGACATGGAGAGTAGTCAAATACACTCATTTATTGAAGAAAATGTGTCGTAACATGCATCGTTTTTTTTTTTTTTTGCTCGAAGAGACTCTGGGCTCTGTTCTGTCTCTCACTTCTTACTCCCCATTTCGTTCTATGATGATGCATTACCTGATTTCAAATGGCCTGCTTTCGTTTAATTTCTTAGTTTTTATTTATGTAATTATTCAAAAAGGCTACAAGCCAGAAAATAGGAAATGGAGAGGAAGACTAGTAGAATCAGCACGTACAATTTAAATGGATAGGCTGCGTATCACTAATATACAAAATGATGATGCTTGCACAGAATAAATTTTTTTTTAAAAAAATGAACACTGCAAATTGGTCCTGAAAATAGATCCTCTGTCACAAGTGAAGTGACATATTTGCGCTTTGGAGAAAACTGCTGCTGTGTGATGTCAGTTGTTAATGCAGTGACCCCAGTGCGAATGCTCTGTTGAAGTAAAAGACAAAAGCACTGTTTTCTCTGATAAGGTTACCAAGGAGGATTTTTTGTAATTGCCAGGGATATTTTGGTCTTTTCATTTTTTATTTGGAAAATAATTCAATGCATTCTTAAAGTGTACCAAACACACCCATGGTAACTAACATTAGGTTGCAATGCATTCCATTTCGGATAAAACGAAAGCTTAAATACGCAACTGAACTTGCCCAAACTCTGCATTTCCACCAACTGGACATTACAAGGATTAAATTTCCATAAAACTTCTCAAACTAATAGGAGGTAAGTAGCACAACACGAGGATAAGCACCATTTTGAGCATCAAGGAAAATAGAAGAAAAACAAATCACCTGAACTTTTGCTTGAATCCCCAAAAAAAGAAAAGAAATCTGAACATAACATCATAAAAACATGATATCTTTCAAGCCCCTTGTTCTATGCTTCCATGTCACAGGAGCAGCCTACTTTGATTCCCTTTGAATTAGGTTGTGACCGTGACATCGATTCCATTGCATTAGAGTTAGGTTGCGGATGCAGTGATGCCGATTGAATTGGTTTAATGTAATTCTAATATTTGACTTCTATTTTAATTCTAAATATAAACTCTAATAATCTGATTTTTCTTTTATATTTTTTATTTTTCTTAAAATAATATTTATAATAAAAATAGTTATAGTTACTACACTTGATCAATAAGGACATTTTAGGAAAAAAACAATATCTATTTATTATAAATAACTAATTAAATTAATTTTTTTAATCTACTTAACTTAATTAACCTATTCTTATACTTTTTTAATCTTAAATATAAGACCTATTTTATAGTATAAATTATACTATAAAATAAATTTTATATTTAAGATAGGAGGAGTATTAAAAACTGAAGTGACCAGTTAATTTAAACAAAAAGGGCCATGCATTTCAAAGAAAAGGATCCCAGGAAGTTGGAATTTTGCTGTGCTGTTATGAGCGGGGTGAAAAAGAAATTGACCTAGCACTGTCGGTGACCTTCACCCCCCACGTACATCACATGAAGAGCAAATTAAATTATTGAGTAAGGACGCATCGCACATGCATGCAAATACCCAAAAAAATAAAGCAATCAATGCATGTTAATTAAAGCTACGTTGGACCCGTCAGTCACTCATCTCTTTGTCGGCTTTTTCGGCGTATGATTGACGTTGTGCTTGGGAGTATGTTCTCAGCCCAAACCGGCTTTTTGCCAAAAAAAAAAAGGAGCCTCTGATCCCAAATATTCGTTTTTAGCCATTTTATAACCATATTAATTAATCATCCAAATAAACATATTATTTATCAAACTGATTTTCATGTAAAAACTAATCCAAATTTAAATTACATTACTGCCTTTTATCTTAATCCAAATAAGTACCCAAAAAAAACCAAAATTTAATTAGTTTGTGGTGTTTTTTTCCTTTCCGGTTCTATCTTCTATCATTGAATTAAATATAGGCTTGTTGGGATTAGTGTTCAATTGTAATATAAGTATCTTATTCGTTTAACAAAACCAAAAAAATGATTCAGATTCATTTTAATGACATTGAAGATATATTTTTTTTACACATTTGAGGGTGGTGGGGTACACTGATATACACGGAGCAATGCTCACGATGGTAACCCCACCAAGTGTGGAAGTGTGGAAAATAAGTCGGCACGCATGCGAGTTCTTAATGATTGCGCATGCGAGTTCTTTAAAGAGCGGAATTTGCGTTGAAATTGGGATATCTTGCTGCTCACCGAAAAGAAAAAAATGGAATATTGAAGGCGGATAAATAGTCTAAAATGAAACTCATCTTTTTCTTCTGTTTTTGGTACAATATTATGCATAAAGATAGGGTCTAAAAACTTATTTCATATGTCCAACATTTCTTAGAATATGGGATATAGATGTAATTGATTTCCGAGTGACTTCCGATGGGTTTTAATGCATGGGTAGGAAATTACCTTGAGACTTTCTCCCAAATTTCTCTAAAGGCCTTCATCCAAAAGCTTAAATTCAATAGGAAAAAACAGGGCCTGTGGGGGGGGGTATACTACTGGGGAAGATAATTAAGGTGGTCTTGGAGTTGACTCAGGCAACCAAGTCAATGGAATTACGTCTGCGAGACTTCATGGAATGGAACGCATACCATTTACACGAGGGGATAGGCCCCTTTCAAGTTGTTAATTAAAACTTTCTTTTATTTATGTTCTCAATCTGAACACTGGAAAAAAACTCTCCAATTAATATATTCCTGATTATAAATTATTTCTCTTTTTTTGTGTTGCAACAGTTATGATTCTCACATCTCAATACTTTGTGATTAAGATTTAGGGAAAGCTAATTCATAAATCTTTATAGTTAGTTGATTTTTAATCATATCCTACAAGGGTTAGTCTCCCTTGAGCCATTTGATGAAAATGATAGAGCATGATCAAAATGTATGGATGCTTTTCACATACTGTGGTCAATGCAACTTTTTTGTTCATTTCATACTGAATAGAAAAGACAGCATCAAATGAAAAAACGGAGAGCAGAGAGAAAGAAAGTTACCCAATGCTTAATCAAATTTCCTTAGGAATGTTTGGTATGAGGGAAATGAGAGAAGGAGAGGGGACGAAAAATTTTAATGAACTTGATTTTAAAAACTAAAAAAGTGAGGTTAAAAGCTTTTACTTAATTTTTATTACTCTTTTTATTATTTCTTCTCTTTATTAAAATTTTAAAACCCCACTTTTCTAATTTTTTATATAAAGCTCATTAAAATTTTTCTTCCTCTTCCCTTCCTTCCATTTCCCTTGTAACAAACAATACCTAAGGTATACACAAATTAGTTTGAGCTACCGTATTTTACAGAAAATTACAATTGGAGGGTCACAAAGACAATTTAAAAAGAAAAGGCTTGTGCCAGCTTATATACGTCCTTCGATCATGCCCAGCTAGTAGCTACTATCAAATAATAGACTTAGCTTCACATGATCAGACTATGCAAATAGCAAAACTTAATTAGCAATGGTGCTGCCTTGATGACTTGCTCTTAACTTGAACAAGCATATCAGGTTTTGCAAAGCCTCCAGCTGTGCATGTGCAGCATCTGGAAAGAGAGCTTCTTTTGGCTTTTATACTGAGATCGTCAATCCGCCTATGAAAATGGAATCTCTTTGTTGGCTTTTTGGCATATCACTCAGCCGAGGCGTACGGTTATTGGCTCCTCCACGTTTCAGAAAGTTTCGCATGCTTTATTGAGTCAGTTAATTTGGGTCAAGTGAGGCCAAGAATCAACTCATAATCTATAAAGTCGTGAGTTCGAATCCCACTACTGATGTGAAAATTTTATTGGTGGATAATCTGTAAATATTTAAAGCCTGAAAATATATCTTGATCTGAGAATCTTAGGCATTCAACTTACTTAAACTTTTTTTGTAAAGAAAAAAAAGTTGAAGCCTCTACCAACTGACAAGATTTTTATTTTTTATTTTTTATTTTTTTGCTGTAACTTATTCCAGTGCCCATCATAACAATGACACCTAACCAATGATCTTTATTTTGAATTTTGTATATATTAAAACAAAAAATTATTTAATATATAAAAATATTAAATTGGATCAATAATCCAAAATCAATCTCGGTGGTTCTTATTATGATGAGGGTATTATGCATAGTAAATTCACATTTTTATTATTGTTTTTCAAAACATAAATACAAAAGAGAATTTTTATAAGTTATGTTTGTTTATTTTATCTCTTTTTGTTTTATTTTTTCGGCTCATAATTAGCGCTTCTTTATACTACCTCGGATTCTAATTATAAGAGCAAATTGACTAATTTGAGGAGATCAAGGAAGTAAATTGAGTTAGTTATTTGTCTTATATAGGTGTTGTTTTTCCTAAAATATCCTTGCTAATCAAGTGTATTGACTAGAACTATCATTGTTAGAAATGTTATTTTAGAAAAAATGTATAAATATGAGAGACAAAGTGGATTGGGGTCTTATATTTAGGACCAAAATAAAAGTCAAACAGGATCTTATATTAAGGACCGGAGGTAGTACTGTATTTACTTATTTTGAATTTTAATGCCCAAAGTAAATATACTAATGTTCTCTACAACGAATGAGATGACTAAAAGCAAAGCTAACTTTTACAGGCCTCTCCTTTTCCGTGTGACTTCCGAAAAAGCTTTAACGCATAATTAGGAAACTACGTTGAGACTTTCTCCCAAGTTTCTTAATTAATAAAAAACTAGAAATGATTCAAATTTAATAAATGCATGATGGCCAATTATATATACCTATTATATAACAGATAATTATATATACAGCTTCATACTCGTTTATCCCATGGGAAATACAGGACGAAAATGAACGTTCTTGTAGTAGCGTAGCATGAGGAAGGAAACCTTCTTTTGATTCCACAGAAAGAACATCAAAAAAAAAAGAGAGGAGGGGACTATTATAAGCATTGCTGATTGACTGATCAATGAGCCCTTCTACTTTCCAAAATAAGTACAGAACAAATGAACCTACAGAATCGGTGGAGGAGATTGAAACTAACAAAATATAAGATTTAATTTCATTCACGTGCTTAACATGGGATATATAAATTGTTCTCTTAGAAAATCATGTAGAAATAACATCCATATATATTGAATGGAGGCTGGGTCCGGTTGATTTTAATTTAATTTCAATATAACAGTTAAAGAATTAGTTTTTATTTAAGGGGAAATTGCAAATAAAGACTCCTGAATATGTAATTGTGATTTGGGATCATGAATTTAGAAAATAGCAAATAAGGACCTGGTCCCACTCTTGCAAATATGAAATATGGGTGAAATGCCTGGAATGCCCCTAAGCCAAATTGTGATTTGGTCTATTGAAATTGTCATTCACTAAAGTGAACTTGTTATTTCCTATAAATAATTTGTTATTTAGCATACCCTTAGTCAAGTTGTGATTTAGTCTACTAAAGTTATCATTCGTTAAAGTGAACTTGTTATTTCTCATAATCAACTTATCATTTAGCTGAGAGATATTTCAAATATTTCACCTACATTTCATATTTACAAAAGTGAGACCGGGTCCTTATTTACTATTTTTTAAATTTAGGGTCCCAAATTGTAATTTTACATATTTGGGAGTTTTTATTTGTAATTTTCTCTTTATTTAATTTAGCCTATATGTAATTACCTATCCAAGCTACAATCCCAACCAAATAATTAATCTGCCAAATCGTGTACCTGTGAAATATTTCATCCTGTACAAGTTACATCAAGTAACAAATGCATACACTAAATGCGAATGGATTCTAGAGTAGTCCCAGAAAACTAAGATTTGTAAGTCGCACTTTCTTCCATCAGCTTCCTATGTCTTCATTAACTGATGAGATATTCATCTTTGATATTCGCAAAGCCTTTCCCAGCAACTTCAGTAATTTGATCTGCCCTTACGACATAGAAGCGATGAAACTCCAATCCTTAATTATGATGTGGGATTGGGGCGAGGGAACCCCAAAGGGTTGCAAAACATTCACAATCATTTTTCCTCTTTTTTTTTTTTTTTAAATAAATATAAAAGTTTAAATAAGTTAAATTTCGGCCCTCATTAGACTAGTATGCCTTTACCTGGGCTTTGGCATACGCACAGTTGGAATACTCTGTTTTGAAAAATAAAGATAAAGTTCTCTATTTCTGCGGACGTTGCAAAGAAGAGAGAGCAGAAGTAGAGACACAAGAATAGTTATTCACAGAGTACTTATAGAAAGAGACTCATTTAAACCGTAAGCCAAGATTATAAAAGCCCTTTGTGCCAAGAAAATCCTCATTGACAGAGTTATGCAAGGGAACAGACGAAAATGAACAGAGTTGCAGAAGACAATGAACTTGAACCTTGAAATCAAAATGTATGAATGCTTTTCACATATTGTCATCAATACAACTTTTTTTGTTCATTTCATACTGAATGGAAAAGACAGCACCGAATGAAGAACGGAGAGCAGAGAGAGAGAAAATTATACGAAGAGTGGAATATAAGCATTGCTGCTTGATTGAACAATGAGCCCTTCTACTCTGTTTAGCCGGCAAGGGATCTGTAAAAAATAAGCACTGAACAATTGGACAGAGTCGGCGGATGAAATTGAAACCAACAACATATAAGATTTCATTGGCATGCTTAACTTGAGATATGAAAATTTGCTCCAAAGAAATTAATGCAAGGACAAACCTCAACAAATTGGGGCTGCCACACCAGGTGCATGAGGTGACAGGCATCGGGCGAGTCAGAATCTTCTTCGCTTTCACTGGTTTCATGTTCTTCACGATCCTTGTCCCTATTAATTATAACCGCGATCAGAGGCTCAAATGATTCATTCCTCATTTGATCAGGCTCTGCTTCAGTATTAATAACTTCATTCTTAGACAGGAAGCTAAATGCGTCAGGAACTTATGCAAACTAAACTAACAACCCTGATTAAATTAAGAACTTCGAATTACCGTCCAATATTAAATCCCGGCTATCAAATGTTAACCTCAATCAAATCTTTGGGGTATTCCTAATTAAAGGCAACTTTGCAGATTCTTAAATATTTCCAAAACTGTGGTAAAACTTTTTTTCAGAGCAAGATGATCGGATGAATTGAACGAGATCAAACTTTCCAGGCTGCTGATTATGAGTTTACGACTTTAATGGATGCAGCCTTATGAATATATATATACAAATGAGATGGAAATGATGCCGCCATCCGAGGGACAGGCATTGAAAAAGAAAGATGAGAAGATATTAATGTTCAAAGATCGAACCTGATGTTTCTTGTTCTTCTCATATTCTTCAGATGCTCTCTAGTGATTATATTCCCAGACTGCTTCTTCAATTTCGCACGCAGATGAAGTTGATCTCTATATTTGCAAGCTCCTTCAATGGCTTCCTCAATTTCCATAAATCTTTTTCTTTCTCAATCTGCTCAGTTAATTTCCCGTGATTATGAAATATTATAAGTAAGAAATAATCAGCTTAATGTCCATCAGTTGAATCCAATTCTTCAAAAATGTTAAATTAATTATATGTATGCCAATCCTTCACAAAAAGAAAAAAAGGAAGCATGTCTCTCGCTAGTAGTTACAACCAGAGCATACCATTTTGAGGTGGAGGCGGGAGAGTGATATATGAAGTTGAAGCAGTGGGCAGATGAATTGAACTTGAGAGCTGTAAAACTCAAAAACCATGTTATGAAATTCATCGAAGTAAGCTGTGATATTTGCGCTTTCGAGAGGCCGATTGCGTTGCATTAGAGCTACGATGTGGATGCAATAATGCCAATTGAATTCGCTTGATGTCATTTTGATATTCAACTGCAGATGTCGGGCACACCCCACACTCTTTGATCTCTACTGTTGTTTCTTCATCACAAGGTGCGAATTCAATTTGAAGCAATGGATGATAAGTGTTGCTTTGGGCTTCTATTTTCTTTTCTTCAAATGTCCATTGTAGTTGTCGACGTGACAATTGATCGTACCAAAGAACAACATGATCTGACAACATGGACTCACTGAGAGACAACCATGCAGACATGGAAGCACATTGACCATCAATAAACAATTTGACCGTAATTTTTGCAACCCGTGGTGATCCAGAAGTGACGGCGCAAAAAATGAAAGCGCCATCCCAAGGTTGTGGAATCGAACTGAGATCCACAGTCAGGAAAGACCCTGTAGTCCTATACATGACCCACTCTGCAACTCTATTCCCCGGATATTTCACTGTAGCCCCGTAATCATTGTCTTTGTTATTATTTATGTCAAGTATCAATGTGGCCTCAACAGCTTTGATTGACTGCCCATCCAACTTCATGCAATTTCTGAAACTGAAGGTCGGATGAAAATATTGGTTTCCTTCTCTATCTTCACTCATTAAAGGTGAATGTAAAGTCTCAACGGACAGGCAGTCATCGACCAACAGTGTTGAGATGAAGGGAGGGAGTTGTGGTAGAGACCGAAGCCTTTTGCATCCATTTAAGATGAGATGTTCCAGGCTTGAAAGATGTTTGATGCTTAAAGGCAAGGTCTCTATATTACTCCTCGAGAGATCTAACCGCCATAATGTCGACAACAAGCTGATGTTGTCGGGCACTTCATATAATTCACTACAATCAGTCAGCTTTAGATCTCGCAAAGCACGCATCTCATCAAATTTGGAAAGTAGATTTGACGCTAGCTTATTACAATATGCAGCCTCAAGGCATTCAAGGGTACGCAGGTCAACCAACTTGTGAAAACTTGTCACACCTTCGCATCTTCCTAGAATCAAAGTACCAATTTTGCTGAGATGTCCGCTTGATGAGCACAACTCACCATTGATGGGTACATAGCAAAGTTCCAAGTCAGACAAAAAAATTTCTGAGGTCACCGAAAATTCTCTGAGTGCTGAGCATCCCATCAAGTAGAGTTCCTTCAGTGATTTGAGATGGGTGTTGCTCGTAAGGCTGGTAAGGGCTTTGCAGTGAATTAGCAATAAACATCTAATGCTATGGAGAGATAAAATAGATGGATGAACATTCTGCAATTTTGTACAATATCCGAGAAGGACTTGTGCAAGATGTATGGCCTTGGAAAAATTTGGGAGCTCAATCAAGTCTTTTGATCTACAAAGATTGATTTTGATTAAATTCACAAGATTCTGTAAAAAAAAAAAAAATCCATGGTAAGATTGGTGGCAAAAAGGAAAATAATTACTCTCTCTTATCCTTTTTTAATAGTTTTACTAAAAAATTACTTATTAATGTGGAAAGGTTTTACAACTTTCTAAGATTACACTTAATCAGTAATCTTTATAAATATTGGTGTGATGGTGAAATACAAACGCATTTTTTAGAATGGGTGCTGTCAGTCTTTCATTGAATTTTTTAAGAGGTTTTAAAGACCCATAGGTAAAGGCTTACAAATAATTAAGACTAAAGAAAAGGCACATAATCAAAATTTTCAACTAGTGCATTAATAATATTTTCAAAGAAAAATATAAAATTTACCTGCTCTCCATCCCAAAGTTTTGTCAATTTGCTGTCAGGCATGTTTATTTCAACAAGATTTTCACCCTTGAATGTTGTCGGCAAGGTCCTTAAAGGGCATCCCACCCAATCCAATAGCATGAGGTTTCTTGACAAAAACTTCACACCAGAAGCATTTAACTCGTTCCTAAGCTGAACATTTAAATTTCCATAAACCCTAAGAAACTTTAGATCGGGCATTGAACGAAATGCTTTATTAATTACGCGCCTCTTTTCAACTTCTGAAAGGTTCATAACCATGCCTTCAATACTTACCTAACAAACAAAAAATAATTATAGTAATAAAAAATTATATAAATCAAATAGGAATTTGGAATTCAACAATCTTTTTAATAAATAAATGTATAAATTTCACACTTACCATATTTTTCTTCAATAGTTCAGAACTTTTCTTGAAAAGCCAAAATGTTTTGCACCATGTAGGATGTTTTAATGATTCTTCACGAACAATTTGTTTACCCATTTCTTTTATCAGATTGTGCATGCGTATTCTTCCTTCATGAATATTTAAAAGAGCTTTATCTTCAAGACTCATCAATCCAATATCGGTTGAATAACCGCATGCATCTAACCATTTTTTTACATCCTCAACATCATAATAATAATTGAAAAAACATGCGATATGTGAGAAAATATTTTTCTCTTCCTCATTATCAAGTCCTTCAAAGCTCAATTTGAGGATATCATTGACTTTTGGACAAGGTAATTTTTGAAGCTTTTCAAATTGGCTTTTCCATGCTTCTTGCTTTTTGCCATGCAAGGAGGAGCCTAAAACCTTTAGGGCCAATGGATTTCCACCTGCATATTCAATCACTTTTTGGGCTAGCTCGCTTATCTTTGGATCACTATAGCCTTTTTTGAAGGCATTTAAGGAGAAAAGTTGAAAAGCTTCATCAGGATCCAAACCATGAAGCGCATATATATTATTATCATCCACTTTCGTACGAAGCACTTGCTTATCTCTGCTTGTTATTAAGACTTTGCTACCTGATCCAAATTCAAGTCTTCCAACTAGATTTTCTAATTGTTCAAGATCATCAACATCATCAAGCACAATTAAAACTTTTTTTCGACGAAGCCTACTTATGGTATGAGGATATATTGCATTGCCAATGTGAGATTCTTTATCCCCTAATAACCTCCAAAGGAATTCTCTCCTTAAAGCATCCATTCCATATTTCTTTGATTCTTCCATTACGTCCAGCAAGCAAGACCCTTCATATGTAAAAAATAATTTGTTAAATAATGCTTCTGCAAGAGTTGTTTTGCCTAAACCGCCCATCCCCCAAATTCCAATGAATTGACAGCCACCATTGTTTGAACCTTTGTCCAACAATGATTCTACATCTGCCATTCTTTTGTGAATTCCAATCAAGCCTTTTAGATAATATTCACTTTGATACCAAGGGCCCAACTTTTGCATGACTTGATTCACTATTTCTTTAATTAGCTCCGCTTCATCCCTACACACCATTGAAAAAATAAAGAGGCACCAAATTTAATACCACATTATCTATTCATTTCAATTTTTGAACTATTTCTATTGACATGTAACTATGAAGATTTGCCAATTTTTAAAATTTCTTATAATATTTTTTTGAGAAATATTACTTATATTAGATGACATAACTAGACATATATATATATATATATGAAATTCCAGCTTCATCTTATGGCTACGAATGCATCGTCATGACCATAGTGAGACAGGGATTGAGATTAAAATATCATAAGAGTAAATTGATTGACCCGGTGGACTGGTTAAGCATAGTGTACAAGAGAAGCTATTCTCTTTATGATCAGCAGCGTAACTTCCATTAAATGCCTCAAAGATTGATTTAATTTAGCCTCAGGCATGGATGAAAATGATAAGAGGAAGATCATAAATATGCAGTTACCTATTGAAGCCACAATGCCAACCAGACAAATTGGCAGCTTGAGTAAGAGCCTCCCTCCACCTTTGCAGTTGTTGATTGTTGATGTTTCTTTTGCACTCATGTTCTTCAAATGCTTTCTTGTAACTCCCAGACTGCTTCCTCACATCGGAAGGATCCACTCTATAGAACACCGGCATAACAAAGCAACCTTGATTTTTGGAGCACTCTAATATTTTTGCAAGCTCCTTCAGGCACCACGTGGAAGATGCATAGTTTTCTGAGAACACCACAAGGAACAGAGTTGAATCTTCAATGGCTTTCTCAAGAGACGGCCATACCTCATCTCCTTTCTCAAGTCTATAGTCGATGTATGTTTCTATTTGGTTTCTGCGAAGAGCTTCATGAAGGTGGCTTGTGAAGTTGAATCGGGTGTCACCTCTGAAGCTAATAAAAACATCATATTTCTTTGGAGATTGGGAAGATGGAGCAGAGGAAGAAGATGAAGCCATATCAAATTGCTTGGCTACGATATGCCAAAAAAAAAGGGGACTGCTTTCGATTCAGATCTAAGAACGATTGGTAATAGGAAACAAACCGGCCTAAGAGGAAGATATATAAGATTTTAGGGGAATAGATTGAGTCAACCAAGTCAGTGAAAGATGGAACACAATGAATAATAAATAATCATAATAAATTATAAATAAAACCAAAGCTAACTTTTAGAGATTTATCATAATACAGCTTCCATACGTGTGACTTCTGAGAAGTTTCACATGGCCTGATCCTCAAATTTGAAAATTCAAAGAAACGCGGTCCTCCTACCCAATTAGTAGTGTGTGGAAAAGACAGCACTAAATCAAAAACATAATATAGAGAGTAAGGAAATTCCACTGACCCTGTCTCCGAAATGCTGACCAAATATCTTTGAGACCTTCACCCAAAGCTTTGATCAAATTTTCTAAGGGATGGTCCAAAAAGAAAAACAAAATAAAAAATCCCAAGCAAATAGAAACGCCTGCGATCAAATTTCCTAATGAAATTTGGATTAATAAAGCACTATAATTACACCTCTCTTACTTATGTTGCATGTTTAGTGTTCGCCTCTAGAAATATAAGGTTGAACAAATACTTATTTTCTTCAAAAAATAATAACGTATATTATCAAAACATTTAACGTGAAAGCCAGAGCCAGTAAGCATTGGAGTAGAGGAGGGTGTGACTGTGAGTAAAAAACGCAGAGGAACAAGTACGAATTGCGCGTGACAGTGAGAATGGTGGAGCCTCATAAATAGTCATGTGTCTTATTTTGAGGAATGATGTTAAACAATGTTTTGTATAAAATACCCCTTATGAATAAATAAAATAACTCAGCACTTTTTATCGCGCCAGTCTATTGTCATATAGTTTTTCTTCTTGATGAATGACATTTATATTTTTACTAAAAATATATGACCTTGCCCACCTTGGATTGAAGTTGAGAAAATGCAAAGCGTAAATTGAGGGTAAGAGTAAAAAAGAAAAAAAAAAAAAAAGGGGTTTTAAGACATAATAAGTTAATGCTTGCGAAGCTTGCAGGAAGTTCACAAAACAACAAACAAAAAAGTAGAATAAAGCTACTTTTGACTTTCATGCGGAGATCGTCAATCTGCCTACGAAAATGGAATCTCTTTGTTGGCTTTTGGCATATGACTCAACCGACGCGTATAGTTATTGGCTTCATGCTTCAAAAAGTGTAGGGTGCTTTAATGAGTAAGTGAATTCGGGTCAAGTGAGGCCTTATCCATGATAGTTGATCAAGGTGTTGATTTATAACTTATAAAGTTATGAGTTTTAATTATACTGTCGATATAAGAATTTTGTTAATAGATAATTTGTAAACATTTATATTAGCACTTTTGTGGTCTGAAAACATATCAAAGTCTCTGAGACCTAATTCACCTAAATTATTTTGAAAAAAAAAAGTGAATCCTTTAGAGGATTTTTTTTTTTTGCCGTAACTTATTCCAATGCCCATCATAACAATGACATCTAACCTTTTTAATATTTTTAATCTGTAATTTTATTATAATAAATATATTTTTTTAAGAAGTGACAGTGATAAAATTATCTTTATTTTGAATTTTGTATATATTTAAAAAAATTATTTAATATATAAAAATATTAAATTGAATTAATAATCTAAAATCAATTTGTGTAATTCTTATTATGATGAGGATATTGTACATAGTAACTTCACATTTTTATTATTGGTTTTTTTGGGCTGGTCAAAAAAAGAAAGAAAGAGAAGTTTTTATAAATTATGTATGTCTATTTTATCTCGTTTTATTTGATTTTTTCTTGGCTCATAATTAGCGCTTCTCTATACTGTATTTACTTTTTTTTTAATTTTAATGCCCAAATCAAATAGAGTTGTGTTCTTGACAACGAATAAGATGATGACTAGAAGCAAAGCTAACTTTTACAGGCTTACCCTTTCCGTGTGACTTCCGAAAAAATTTTATTGCATAATTACGAAATTACCTCGAGAGTTGAGACTTTCTCCCAAATTTCTTAAAGGCCTTCACCCAAAACTTTATAAATAATCACAAATTGCAAAGAAAGGCGGTCCCACAGAGAGAAGGGAAACTCCGCTGAAACTTTGTCCGAAATGTTGAAAGCTTAATCAAATTTCCCCAGAAATTATAAACGCCTGCTGTCAAATGTCCTGATGGAATTTGGTTAAATAAAGCATTATAATTACACCTCTCTTACTTGTGTTGCATGTTTGGTACTCTTCGCCTCTAGAAATATAAGATTGAACAAATACTTATTGTCTTGAAAAAAAAAACATATATTATCAAAAAAATTTTAAAGTGAAAGCCAGAGCTAGTAAGCATTATAGTTTTAGCATTTCAAAACTGCAAGTTTTGAGAATTTTTATTATATTTATTATTAGTCCTCATTTCCTCTCCTCTTGATAGACCAAAAGGCCAGTCAATTGCGCGCAGAGGATGGTGTGGTGTGACTGTGAGTGAAAAACACGGAGGAATAAGTACGGATTACACGTGACAGGGAGAATGGAGGAACCTCACTCACTCTGTTTGGATGGGCGTTAAAACCAACAAACGTGTCTTGGTATTAACATTTATACCTTGTTTGGGCAGACTTTTTTTCCAATGAGCTAAGCTAAAATTTGAGCTTTTTTAGTTTGGAACGTGGAGAGAGAAACAAATGAGGATTTAAAAAAAAAAAGAGAATAATATTTAAGTGGATCCTATACTAACCCCATGATTTAATTTTTTGTGTTAGTAATAATTTTTTTAATACTTACAAACTTTTTTAAGAAAAATATTTAAGTTAGACTACTTATATTTATTATATTAAGTTCTCTAATTACACATGATCATGTGTTCATTTTTTTCATGTAAGTTTATAATTAAATATTATTAAATGTAAATATTTTAAAAATAGGACATATGGTCATGTGTGATCGGAGAATTTGACATAATAAATATAAGAAAATTGATGTGAGTAATGTCCTTTTTTTAATAATGTGTTAACTCTTCTTATTTTTATTATTTTTATTTTTATTTATTATTTTTCTTAAATTTATTAAACTATATATATGAGATCTATGTTGATTTTTCAGTCATTTTACATGTAAATTTACTTTTCTATTACTCATCCAAACAAGTTTCAATTTAGCAAACTGACATTTATAACAAATCAATCCAAATATAAATCACATTACGCTAATTGACTTTTATCCGAACTGATTTTTGCAAAAGTCATATGGAATAAGAATCAATTTTGTCACACCTAATCCAAAAACACCATAAATAATTATTTGCATCGTATTTCATATATAATATTTAATTAATTTTAAATAATTTTTTATTTACATAATTCAGTTGGTTGTCATTTATTATGTTTGAATGAATTTTTAAACTCAAATTTGTTGTTGACATGTTCGAATGGGCATGCGTTTCATTTGCATTAAACAAAATAAAATAACTAATTTTTTTTCTAAAGATACAAAGGCAAGCAAAACTTGAAAATAGATAACCTATAACTTAGTTTTAATTGTGTCCCTTAGCCTTCATTCCTTACGGAAAGTAATTACGGCAACAGAAGTTAAAAGAAAATCGCTCCTAAGTGACCTGTCGGCAAAACGAGTCTAATGGTTGCTCGAATTCCCTTATTTTAAAAAATTTTGTATTGTGTGAGAATAATTTTTATTCATAAAACGTAAAAATAAATTTTTAATTGATTATTAGGGGCATTTAGCCAATGATGTGCAAGTTTTGACCTTTTTAATTATTATTAGCTCTCATTTCCTCTCCTCTGTAATCAAACGAGCTAACATAGAGGATCGTTTGATTTCCATTTTTGAACCTTTTTTAGCCTTTACCAAAAAGCTTGGTTACGTAAAATGCATATTATTGTACTTTTTCCTATCCTAGTTGGTTAGAATATTTCTTTTGATATTAAATATAAATTTTATTTTTTAAATTCATAAATTTTACTTAAACTATCTCTATTTATTGTGAAAAATAAAAAATATGATGCTTGTAATTAACTGAAAGTAAAAATAAAAAAAATTAAACGATGATATATTTTAAAACTATATACCGAAGCCAACCCAAAAAGTTCCCGCAAATGTTTCCACTGATACGGATTGCGGGTGACGGTGAGAGATTTTTTCCAATATTTTTCTTACATTTAGACTTTAAGAGTTATTGATTAACCTAAAGAAGACGTTGTATCATTCAAAATTCAAAAAGTACGTATGAATCTCGCACTATTGGAGCTCTGTAAGAACCTTGATTCACTTCTGGTAAAAAAAAAAAAAAGAACCTTGATTCACTTTTTCTTGTTTGATTTGAATATTTATTTGTTAATTGTTAATACTTATAGTCTATTATAAATTTTATACGTTTTATGTTGATCACCATGCATTGGGTAAGAAGCTGTAACCCCCCCCCCCCAAAAAAAAAAGAGAGAAAATAATAACAGAGGCCGATTTATTTTAGCTTGACTAAGATTTGTTCATTCCAGTATCCCTTCGTCGTTAAATGGACTTAAATGTATTCAAAATTTGAACAGTGAAAGCAAGAGTGAAGAAAATAAGGGGAGAAAAACTCTCCAATCAAATACTCTCCCTAATTATAAGCCTCAGTTCTTCTAAATACACATAAAAGCATATGTGATTTTATGTGATTTTGGTCTTTTATAGGAAGTATTCTAGGAAAAATGTTTTAATTATATCCAGAATTTTGTGATGAGACTTATAACTGGGGACCAAACCAAATCTAAAAGCTAGGACTTATGTTTAGAGAAAGAGGCTCTTCTCGGCTCCCCTCCTTTCCCCAAATCATTGTCGTTTTGGGTGTAAAATGAGGGGTACTGCCTTTTTTTTTTTTATTTTAAATAACATCTAGCATCTTGAAGTACTCTTTCGATCTTTAATATAAAATCTATTTAACTAATTTAATTAGATTAAAAAAGTGATATAAGTTAGTTAATTATAAGAAATATGATATATTTTTCTTAAAACACCATAATCATTTTCTTTAATATCCTCCTTCCCTTTTTTACTTGATTATGATTGAGGGAATATCCATATGGGTAATTTAGAAAAATTATGAGAAATTGGTCTTACATTTAGAACCAAAATCAACTCAATAATTAGGTCTTACATTAAAGACCGGAGAAGTATTATTTAGTAACTCCTAATATCTTAAAATAATTTTAAATAGGAGATGGAGAGTCAGGAACACACGAAGAACCAGAACTTACAATTCAAAAGGATAGGCTGCATTTCACTAATATACAAAATGATAATACTTATACCCAAAAAAAAAAAAATAATCACTGCACATTGGTCCTGAAATAGATCCTCTGTTACAAGTGAAGGTAACACACAGTCCGCGAAAGAGAAAGGTGAGATATTTGCGCTTTGGAGAAAACTGCTGAGCGTGATGTCTGTTGTTAAAGCAGTGACCAAAGTGCGAATGCTCTGTTGAAGTAAAAAGATAAAAGCAAAGTTTCCTCCGTTTGAGAATACTGCAAAGGATGATTTTTTGGTAACTGCCAGAGATATTTTGGTGTTTCCATTTTTTATTCGAAATAAATAAGTCTATGCTTTTTTTCTTAAAACTGTACCAAACACACCCATGGTAATTAAGATTACATGGCAATGCATTCCATTTCGGATAGAAGGGAAGCCTAAATGCGCAACTTAACTTGCCCAACCTGTGTATTTCCGCCAACTGGACTTTGCAAGGACTAAATTTCCATAAAACTTAAACTAATAGCAGGTAAGTAGCACCACACGATGATAATATTTCATCAAGTCTATAGTCGATGTATGTATCTATTTGGTTTCTGCGAAGAGCTTCATGAAGGTGGCTTGTGAACTTGAAGCGGTTGTCCTCACCTCTGAAGCTAATATTTCTTTGGAGATTGAGATGAGGAAGCAGTGGAAGAAGATGAGGCCATATCAGATTGCTTGGCTACTATAATGATGAATTAGGAATTTATCATTATCTCAGCTATATTCATTCTTCTTCACGTCTCTGTTTTGATTTTGGTCTTCGTTCATCGGATGACTTGAAAATCGATGTTCATGAGCTGCATAATGATGAATTAGAAATTTATCAACAGGGGCAGAAAGAAGAGACTTTACATGGTTTCATCAATACCAATGTGGTACGCACACACCATAATAATGTTGAAGCTGTTGAGCTATCCTTTCGTACAGTCATGGTATAGGGAAAATTCCTTGTCTCACATTTTTCTGTTTTGAATTGTCTGGTAAACTATAGTTTGTTTTAAAGGTTTTTATTTTTATGTGTTTTTTCAGGTTACCTGTGGGGGTTCTTCCTCTTTAAAGTTTGACGATTCATTTTGTAGTATGATGGGGCAGAGTTTAGCAGTCGGAGATAGAGTTAGATATTTCATTGCCAACCATAACTGCCTAATGGCCTAACTACCACCGAATATTATAGTTGCTCTTAGCATGCAGACCCTGAAATTTCGACCTCTTAAAGGTGATCAATATTTACATCTTTGATTAATATTTAAGTTAGTCCTGTGCTTGTTACATCCCTAACTTTTGAATATTTTTGCTAATAATTGACTTTTAGAGTTTAAGACAAAAATCTATGTTCAAAGCTTTTACTGTGTTCATGCCTGGAAAAACTGTTTTGCTTGTTCAGTGTTTAGTTAATATGTTCTCTATTTGCATAATCTTGTTTGCTCTCAATAAATTTCGCAGAGTTTTTCCTGATATAGAAATTACCAACTTCCATGTATTGTATAATATTAACAATCAAAAGTGTGCATTTAAGATAATTTATTTGACTCACAAGCCTGGTGAAGATATATGGAAGAATTCATTGAAACTATGTTGTAGCCATACATATTGCCTGGGAAAAGACATATCCGATGATGCCATTGATTTTTATCAATATTATAATCACATGGGCATTGACTGGTAAGAACGAGGAGTATGGTTAACAGTAAAGAGATGGACAAGGAACTTTATAAAGGAGCAATGTTAAGTCAATTCTAACGACTCTGGTATCAACTATCAACCATGACTTGCTCTGCTTTTTGAGTCCTGCATGTTACCCTGCATATTTATTTAATGAAGCACGCGAGTTACTGTCGTCATGATAGGAAGTTGATTTGGTGTTTCTTATTGCTTAATCAAGTGTATAATTTAGTCTGAATTCATATGTAAATATTGGGGCTGTGAATATAATGTAGAGTAATTTAATACTTTAATATGTGAAGTAGCATGACAGAGACAGCAAAGCTCTTAATGGCTTGAGGTTGCAAGTGTGATTAAATCTGCGACCTCTTATTTACAAGAGAACTCTCATGTCACTAAGTTATAAAATTATTGGCCATATCAAAGGGATTTGATGATCATATGTACAAAACTTTGAATTTCATGCAATTTAGGGATCAAGTTTAGTTAGTATATATGAGAATTTTGCAAAACATTCTGCTCCAAGAACACATCGTTCAGCCTCATTTTATCTGTGTACAAAAGCAGCTTTTCAATTTCTCATAACTTTATTTTTTTTCCCTTTTGGGTAACCTTTTTTTTTTGGCGTGGAAAAGCTTTGTATAGTAGAATCGTACTTACAAAATGGTGTTATGGTGTGTTTGATGGGGGTCTAATTTAGTTTAATAATAATGATATTATGATTGTTCAGTATTGAAATTAATTTTGTTATTTGGAGTATCAAACTATCTTCATTCTTATTTTATTATTTGGACTAATTTAGTTTATTTTGGATTTTCAGGAAACTAAATTTAGTAGCTCATTGGATTGCTGATGTATATCCCAATTAACGCTTTTTATGTTCTTTTAGTGCGTGACGTTGAACTTATTTATTTTTGATGCTTTTGTTTCACTGCTTTAATGTGACTTCATTCATATTTTTTATCACATTTTTTAAATGTTTGAATTTGAAACTCCCTCTTGTTCTTTAATTGTGCTTTACCGTCTTCATCACTTCTCTCTCTTCCTCCTGCGTACAACAATATCTCTTCCGCGGTCTTTCATGCTCTCTTCTTGGCTCCATATTGCTCTCTAATTTCCGGACCACATATTACTACATGCGTCTCATTAATGTTGTGTATTTAGACATTGACTAGAAACGAAGTTTCCACCATGTTAATTGTGTTGTCAAACTTTATCATTGAGCTTTAATATATTTTATTACTATGATAGGTTACTTAAAGAGACTTTAAATATATTTTAAAAAAGTAGTGCTGCCTGATCCTATAACAGGAATTGGGCAAAAATTACTGAAATGTGCACCACCCACCAATCAAGATTGTGGATGATCAATGTTGACACTAAAGGATATCAATATTTACATCTTTGGTTGATATCTAAGTTAGTCATGTGATTGTTACATCCTTAACTTTTGAATCTTTTTGCTAACTGATGTAGCGTTTCAATTACTGAAAATGATCAATACCACTAGTTCGTACTACTCTTACCGATTTTAAATATAAAACTTATTTTGTAATATAAATTTATATTAAAAAATAGATATTATATTTAAGAAGGGAAGAGTAGTCGTTAAACTGAAGGATCTGTAGATGTAGGTTGTCAGTCGATGGACTGGACAAAGAATGGAAAAAATTAAAATTTTCAAAGTTCTTTGTAACACAGTTAGCGAAGAATTGCGAGGAAGCTTCTGGGTTTACTCCAATGCTATTCCCCCAACTTTCAGAACATACTAACCGCGTTTTGGAAAGTTCCTGAGGTATTTTGCAAATATCTATGGAAATTAATTTTTTTCCCAGAAATGCCTTGAGTATATTGAAATTATTTTTTAAAAAATTAATTTTATTACTTTAAAAAGTTGTTATTTAATTATTTAATTTTTAAGTGACGAAGAAGTAATGATTTTTTACTTAATTAGATAATGAAAATTCACCGTCTTCTCAAATTGGTTCTGATTTTATTTTATTATCTAAGTTTAGAATTTGACAAATAACTAAAGTGTGAGTGAAATATAAGGTGAGATCTTGTATCCAAAAAAAGAAACACAACCAAGATTATGAGATAATGTAATGATCTATATATATATATTGTGCCGTTGTGATTCTCTTTATTTTTTGATAATAGCAACTTGTTAACTTCAAAATACGGGGAATTGTCAGGGTCACATACTCACACCTTTGAAACATAATATACACCGCAAACAACAAAACGCTCCTATCCCATCGGATGGAGTTTGAAACACAAATTTTATTTTTCTTTGTTTTCATTATTTTACCCAATTAAACTAAATAAATTAAAAACATTTAATTTATTTTTATAACATATCAAACGCAATTGTTTTTTGATAAGAAATATTTATATTTTCATTCTTATAATTATTCAGATTCTCATTCTCACTTCACTCATTTTTATAAACCAAAATAAACATTAATCAATTGTTCACATTATGTGAAGAGTGGTCTCAGCCTTGTTTGGGGTGGAAAACAACCATTGTTCTCCTAATATAAAATTATCTAATTTACACATACCAATAAAATAATTTTAACTAAATTTATGTCTTGAAACATCTTTCCATCATTATACGTACTCTTACCCCCAACTAGTACTCTTAATTTCTTAGCTAAATTTTTCAAGCAAAAGTGAATATCAAGGAATTGAAAATATATTCGCCATAACAAATCTATGACTTGATGACCATTCCCTCAATTGCTTGGCCTCTACATCTAATGCATGCGCTCGATTTTAGGATGTTGTAACTATACGTACGGTCATTAACCAGTGTTGCCTGTAAAAAAGAATTAACATTTTAAATTACCAAAACAGCATATGAATCTCAGGGAACTCAAGTGCAAATACTTTCATATCCCAGAAGGACAAAAAGAAAAAAATTAGAAAACGATATGGACCAGCATGCATGTGCATTGTATATGTTCCTTTTGCTCTTTCCTAAGAAAGAGACGACCAAGCCAATTGGAATGGAATGACCACAAGGACCGGCCTATCGAGAAAAGATTCAAAAGGCAAAATCACCAAATAAGATATTTAAAGGACAAAGTAATTAACCCTAGTATTTCAAGATTACAACACGTATACATCTCCAAAGCAAACCACAGTTGCCAGCCACTGCCCATCAGAACGGGTAAAAATTCTTATCATGGGAGGTTCGTGTAGGAGATAACATCTCATCTTGCTCAGATTGTCCTTTCACTTTTGATAACCACATGCCAGCATGATTACTTGAAAATGAAATTAGAAGTTTATAGTACAAACATATACACTAATTTGGCTTCTAATATCTGAGAAGAATACAGAATGGCAATCACCAAATGATAAATAGGATAACAACAATTAATATAGCGTTCACTTTGGAACATCTGACTCGTGCAGCACAGAACACAAAACACTACAGTTGAAAGAGGCTCACAAAATGTGTAATCATCACATCATGCAAACAATCACACTTCTCAGTCAAGAGATTGACTATGGGGCAGGCATCAATAAGAAATCACCTATCAAAGAAATGTAATGAGTCACCATATTTTACCCCAAAAAAATACAATCGGAGGTTCACAAAGACAATTTGAAAGGAAAGGCTTGTGCCAGTTTACATATATCCTTCGGACATGCCTAACTACCATCAACCAAGAGGAATCTTGAGTGAAAATCACAGAATGAGCAAATGGTAGTCTACCAGGGAGTTGCCTGTCCCTAGCACTCCATGTACTTTTCCCAACTTGAGGCCTCCTCAATCCAAATAGTTAGGCTTCACATAAATGGAGTATGCAAATAGCACACCTGAATTAGCAATGGTGCTGCAAATTATCTTCCGTGATGACTCGCTCTTAACTTGACCAAGCAGATCAGTTTCTGCAAAGCCTCCAGCTGTGACGTGTGTAGCATCAGGGAAGAAACCTTCTTTTGGTTCTACAGAAAGAACATCTAAACAATATGAGAAGACTGCACTATAAGCATTGCTGATTCATTGAACAATGAGCCCTTCTACTCTGCTTATCCGGCAAGCGATCTGTCAAAAATAAGCACAGAACAAATGAACAGAGAGTGTGAATGAAATTGAAACCAACAAAATATAAGATTTTATTCACATGCTTAGCAAGGGATATACAAATTGTCTCTAAAGAAATGATGTAGAAATAAAATCCAAGTACACACCTCGACAGATTGGTACTGCCCCAGTCAAGGCACTAGCTGCATGCGTATGAGGACTCAGCATAAACATAGATCCATTTCTTCAGCAATTTTTTCACATGTGGTTCACATGTGGTTTGTTCACAGAATATAGAAAGAGACTTCTGCAAAATATAACACAGAAAGCAGGCATTAGTTTGAAAATTTTGTAACACAAGGAAAGAAGATGTTAAAATATAAATGCGTATGGTTTACATATCTAGCGATGACCAAAACGAGCAGGGGAATCATGGACAAGGAATATGCCCTTCTTATTTAACATGGCTCAAAAGAATGGGAGTTGGCAGTGATCAAACAAGTGACCAATTAGTAGTTGGTCATAAAGACTTTAATACCATGTCATGGACAAGGAATATGCCCTTCATTAGTAATTTTGTTCAGTTAGTTAATTTCCTGTCTTTCATTAGATACCCACGCCAACTACTACGATCTGACCTAAAACAGAAGCAACCAGCGAAAAAGGTTTTCACATAAAAGATAGCCAGAGAGTACTCCAGTTTCAAAACCAACAAAGTAATAATGGTTGAAATACAAATTGAAGAATCAAATATTAGACGCCCCAAATGCCGAGACTTCAAAGCCCGGCTGTAATTCTGTGGATTTCATAACCCAATGTAGCATCCCAGCATCCCATCAAGCTGTGAGGAAACAAAGATGGCTGAGAATTTTGAACATATTTCACCAGCTAGTGCTAAAAATCAAAGTTTTGATGTTTCGACGAAACACAAAAGTATGGGATCATTAAGCTGCTTTTTCTACTTCATTGCTTGCAGGAAGCTGGCCACACATTCATATCATGGCAGACATATATAACGGTTAAAAATGACCCAAAACTTTCACATATTCATATCATCAACATTTGTACTCCAAGTGACACCTAAAACTCGTCCTGATATCGAACTCATTTAATAGAAACCTAGCAGAGTACATAGAGAATCTATAGCAAGCCTTATAATTCGGGAGAAGAAATCTCACCATTAACCCGAGATTTGACGATATGGACGTAGGTCCAAAGTTTGATTTAACTTTTTAATGATAAATTTCTCTCGGGAGAACAAAAGGCCGTTTATCCCAAATGGACCTAACAATGATAAAATCCGGTCTTTTTACCATAAAGAATGAATTAAAAAAATAAATAAATATTCTTATCACTGTTTCTCTTTTAAGGATTTTCGTGTATTAAAAGATTAATAAATTTTATTCCACATGAATTGCCTGTAAAGTTGCGTTTCTTGGATTTGAATATTTACACAATTGGAACGACAAATATGATCACGGGTTTTAAAGGTAAGCCAATTTTCATCAATTATATTATGACTTCGATTTTTTTTTCCCCCCTTCCTTAGTCTGATGCAGAATTAATTTTCTGTAGTTATGAAATATTAGAAGTAAGAAATCATCACCTTATGGCCTATTTGGTAGCAAGGAATTGCAGGGAATCGCTCAGTTGAATTCAGCTGCTGAAATTCTTCAAGATCCAATAGAAGTGGGGAGATCATCCAACTTGAGGCAGCTTCTTTGTGAAAGGAGCAACCATTGTAGATTTGCAGTTGATGGCGAAGTCAACGGCCGACTGATGACGAGGAGGAAGACGATGGTCGCTTGAAAACAAACTCGAAGTGCATTGGTCGAAATATAATGCAACGAGTGCATGTATGCCCCTGCAAACATAAGGAGGCTGTAATTAGTAGGTACAAACCAAAAAGTGATACTAGGAACAGAAATCATATCGACCACTACCACTAAAACTACAGTACCATACCTTTTTGAAGTGAATGGGAGCCATATATGTATCAAGTTGAAGTGGCGGGCACATCATTCAACTTGAGGCTTTAATGCCCTTTATTTAGATCGAATTTTTTTAATGTAATCTCGACATTCAGCTATGGGGCATACCCCACATTCTTTGATCTTTGCTTCTGTTATCACTTTGCCACGCGGCTTACGGAGTCTGAATTTAATTTCAACACATGGACGATAAGTCTTGCTTTGGGCATCTCTTTCCTTTGATTCAATCTTCCTTTTTAGTTGTCGCAATGAATCTGGACGATACCAAACAAAAACATGATCTGACGACGTCTGCTCAATCGCCAAAGACGAGCTGTCCTCAACCCTGCAAGCATATTGACCATCAACAAACCATCTGACCTCAATGTCTGTCCACTGTGGTAATTCAGAAACGACGGCTCCAAAATAGAATCTCCCATCCCAAGATCGTGGAATCGAACAGAGATTCACAGTCATGGGATCCTCTTTAGTACTCCTAGACACGAACCACTTTGGAAGTCTTTCTCCTGGATATTCCAATCTAGCAAAGTCATAAATGCCTTTATTTATCTCAAGTAGCACTCTTGCCTCAGCAGCTTTGATTGCCCGTCGATTCAGCTTCTTGCAATTTGTGAATATAAAGCACGGACATGCCTTATCTTTTCCTTCTTCACCTTTGTTTATCAAAGGTGAATATTGTATGGTCTCAAGGGATACGCAGTTAGCGGCATTCAATGTCAAGAGGGAGGGAGGGAGCTCTGGTAGAAGACGAAGCCTTTTACATCCATCCAGTTTAAGAGATCGCAGGCTTGAAAGACGTTTGATGTTTGAAGGCAACGTCCGCACATGAGTCCCTGAGAGATTTAACTCAAGTAATGATGACAGCAACCTGATGTCATTAGGAAGTTCAGATAATTCATTGCAACCCTGAAGCCATAGAACTTCCAAAGCACGCATCTCCTCACACTTGGACAGGAGACATGATGCTAGCTCTTTACACCCTCGAGCTTCGAGACGTCGAAGGTCACCCAGCTTAATCAGTTTGTGAACACTTGTCACATTTCTGCAATTGTTTAGAGATAATGAACGAATTTTGCTGCGATGCCCACTTGATGAGCGCAACGCACCACTGATGGCAGTTCCTGAAAGGTCTAAATAGAACTCATTATTTTCTGAGGTCACTGAAAATTCCTTCAGACCTGAGCAACCACCTGCATCGAGCCGAATGAGAGATCGGAGATGGGTATCGCTTGTAAGGCTGGCAAGGGACTTGCAATGGCGTAGCCATAAACGACGCAGGCTGTGGCGAGATAAAATAGATGGATGAACACTTCGCAATTTTGAACACAGATCGAGATTAACATGTTTAAGACGTGTGGCCTTGGAAAAATCTGGGAGTTCAATCAAGTCTTCTGATTGAGCGAGCGTAATTTTGATTAAGTTTGGAAGATTCTGTAAAAACACAAATTACATGGTAAGATTGGCGGCCAAAACCAAATTAAATTACTCAACTATTCCTTTTTATAAGGTTTCGCTGCCTGTTTTGCTGGGAAAATTAGTTGAAATTAGCTATTGTCAACAAATTTTAAACTTTTCATAGTCTTAATCAATACTGCCTTCGATTGAAGATATCAAGTAACTAAATCACATAGTTTGAATAAAATCAGTTAAAAATAATAAATAATAAAAGAAAATGTAATTTATTTTCTTAAAACACGTCTATTTATGAAGAGGATAAGGGAGAGAAAAAATATGTAGAAGAAGAGATATGAGAGAATAAATAATTAAAAAAAAGAATTAGAAAGATACGTAATTAATTAAAAGTAAAAATAAAAATGATGTATTTAATGATTAGGTAAATCCAAATTATAACTTATAATAAAAAAAACAAAAGCTTCAATGATTTGATGCTTACTGTTCAACAAAGATAGTAATCTTTATAAGTAAAGATCATGGAGCTTAGTGAGAGGGTGAAAGACAAAGGCATTTATTTAGAATGGGTTATCAATATGTTATTGAATTTTGTAAGAGATTTTATCTGGACCGTATAAAATGGACTGAGGAGAGAGTACTTACTAAAGATTTTCCAACTGATGTATTAATAACATTTACTAAGGACAAAATATAAAATTCACCTGTACTCCATCCCAAAGTCTTCTCAAACTGCTGTGGGGCATTTCAAATTGAACAAGATTTTCAGCCTTGAATTTCACTGGCAAAGACTTTAAAGGGTATCCCATCCAACACAATTTTATGAGTTTTTCTGGCAAAAAGTCTATACCATCAGGCATTTGTAACTTGATTCCAACCCCATCATCGATTTTGTGATAAAAATAAAAATTAAGAATCTTTAGGTTGGGCATTGAACGAAAGGCCTTGGGACTTAAGCGCATCTCTCCAACTTCTGGAAGGTTCAGACTTACACCTTCAATGGCTTTATTGCTCTAACAAATGGAAAAAATAATTTTAGTAATAAAAATATTATGTAAATTAAATAGGAATACTGAAATCAAAAAAAAATTTATATAAAAACTATGAAGAAATTTTACTCTTACCTCTTTTCCCCCCAGTATTTCGGATATTTCTTTAGGATCCCATAATCGACTCCGCCTTGCGGGATGCTCTGGTGACTCATCACGAACAAGCTGTCGACCCATTTCTCTTAGCAGATCGTGCATTGATATTCTCCCAGATTCATCATCAACTTCTAAAAGAGCTGTCTCTCTTAGTCTTTTCAAATCATGAGCGATTGGATAACCACGTCGTGCTTCTAGCATCTCTCTTACCGTCACAAAACCATCAGTGAAAAGACATCCCTCAACATCATTATCACCATCAACATCACTGTCACCAGTTAAAAGACATGCGATATCCAAGAAACACTCTCTTTCTTTACTTAGAAGTCCTTCAAGACTTATTTTTAGGACTTTGTTAATTTGTAGATCAAATAATTTTGGAAGTTTTTTCAATCGGCTTTCCCAAACTTTTTGATCTTTCTCGTCAAACAAGGAGGAACCTAAAACTTTTAGCGCCAATGAATTTCCATTTGCATATCTAGTCACTTCCTGTGCCAACCTTCGTAGTTTTGTGCTAGAGGCAGAGCAGCCTTTTCCGAAGGCATGTAAAGAGAAAAGCTGAAAAGCTTCCTTGGAATCCAAACCCTTCAGTTGATATATAGCATCACGATCTACTTTAGCACCAAGGACTTGTTTATCTCTGGTTGTTATTAAGATTTTACTACCTGGTTTAAACCAATTGCGTCTTCCAACCAAACCGTTTACTTGATCATAACCATCAACATCATCCAAAACAATGAAAACTTCTTTCCGTTTAAGTCTTGTCATGTCATAATGGCTGGTGTGAGATATTTTATCCCCTAATAATGCCGAAATAAGATCTTTCTTCACAGCCTCTACTCCATGATTCTTTGATGTTTCTCCCACTTTTTCCACAAAATGATGAGACCCTTTGTATTCAGAACACCACTTGTTATACAATGCTCTTGCAAGAGTTGTTTTGCCCAAACCGCCCATCCCCCAAATGCAAATAATTCGGACATCGTTGGACCCCTTGTCCAACAATAATTCTACATCTTTCATTCTCTTTTTAATTCCAATGAAGTCTTCTAGATTATCTTCATTTGGACACTGATTGCGCAAAATTTTTGTAACCCTTTTCACTATAGTTTTAATTCGGTCTGCTTCATCATCTCTGCAAGCCATTGCAACAGTAAAGATGCACCAAATTTAATATCTTATTATCTATTCAAAATTTTGAACTATTCCTAATGAAATGCAACTTTGAATATTTGTCAATTTTTAAAATGTGTTACGTTCTTATTCTTAGAAACATTACTAGATAACTTAAAGCGGATATATAAAATTTCAGCTTAATTTAATTAATGGCTATGAATGCATCATAATGACCATAGTGAGATGAGGATTTAGATGAAAAATATCGTAACGATAAAGTTGATAGACCTAGTGGAATGGCCAAGCAAAGCGTGTGTCTACCTATATATGAGATCCTATACTCTCATTACGATTATCAACTCCCATGAGATGGTCAAAGATTGATTTAGTTTAGCCCCATGCATGGAAGAATATGGCAAGAGAAAGATCATAAGCATATAGTTACCCTTCGGAGATGCGGAAGCCAGCCAAATTGGCAGCAACAGTGAGAGACTTCTTCCACTTCTGCAGTAGTTGCTTGCTGATGCCTTTGCCCTCAAGTTTTACAAATGCTGTGTGGTAACTCTCAGATTGCTTCCTCACATGTGAAGGATCTACTCTATAGAACACTGGCACAACAAGGCGACGTTGATTTCTGGAGCGCTCTAATATTTTTGTAAGCTCCTCCAAGCACCACGTGGAAGATGCAAAGTTTTCTGAGAAGATCACAACATACATAGTTGAATCTTCAATGGCTTTCTCAAGAGATCGCCATAAATCCTTTCCTTTCGGAAGTTTGCGGTCGACAAATGTTTCTTTTATTCCGCTTCTGCTAAGAGCATCGCAAAGATGGCAGGTGAAACATCCGCGGGTGTCCTCACCTCTAAAACTTATAAAAATATCATGTGGCTTTGGATATTGAGAACATGGAACAGGGGAAGCCATATCAGATTGCTTTGATATGCAGAAGAATTAGGATTCACTTGTATATATAGGAAACAAAATGAATAATAGATAATTGTAAATTACAAATAAAAGCAAAGCTAAGTTCGACTCCGTGTGGCTTCTGAGAAGTTTCCCTAATTAAAGAAAGGCGGTCCTCCCAAGTTGGAATTTTCCAGTGCTCGTAGGGCCGTTGAAATGGAAAGGAATGAAGTGGAAAATTTGGTAAGTATTGAAATAGAAAATGAGTTAATGAAAAATTATATATTTGGTTGGCTAAAAATGGGTTGAAAAATTATGCAATCTTATCATATTACTCTTAATTAAAAAAATATAATATTTTTAAATAAAAAATACTTTTTAACCTTATAGAATAATAATATTATTAAAAAAATCAATAATTTAAAAAAATAAATAAAAGTCTATTATAATTTAAATAAATCAGAAAAGTTTGCATAAAGAATAAAATAAATTTAGAAGGAAAAAAAGAAGGAAATATAACCAAATAATCTATAAATCTAACGGATATAAATAAAGTCAATTAAAATGTAAATTTTTATATGACGTACATTTGTTAATTTAAATTTAATTGGATCAAATAATTTATTATTGAAAACTATTTGTATTTTGAAATTTATTTGCAAGATGGTGAGCAAACGTCACAAATTCAAATCTACTAAAAAAATTGAATTTGATGCAGCAAATTCAATTTTTTCTACATCAAATTCAAATTCAAATTAGAATTTGTATCAACAAATTTCAATTTATGCACCATCCATTCTAACTTTGCGCATAAAATTTGAATTCATTACATTTCTATTACACTCTGTTTTTAATGTTTTGAGCAAAGTAATTTTTTATTATATATAACTCTCAATTTAAATTTAAATTGAGCAAATGACTTATCGTTGAAAAGCTCTCTGAGTTTAGTTTTTAATACAATAAGACCCATTCAAAAACACTTTATAATTTTAAAGTTATGATAAAAAAAAGTGAGCAATTTTCAATAACAAGTATTTTTTTCAAATCAAATAAATCATTTTTATCCAGAATTCATAGGAACAAAAGAGGCCCGGCTAGATACTGACCTGAGTGGGCTGAAAAACAAGTTTTTTTTTTAATTCTATAAACATTTATTCCCACGAGATTTTTTTTTCTCACCAGATTTTGAATCATATTTGAAACATCTTATTTAGTTAATATAGGAACATTTTTTATTGAGGTTTATATTGTTAATAGTCTTATTGAATGAAGGTTGATATTTGTTGGCCAATTTCTTTGGAGATTGAAAAGACGAAGCAGAGGAAGAAGATGAAGCCATATCAAATTGCTTGGCTACGATATGCCAAAAAAAGGGGACTGCTTTCGATTCAGATCTAAGAACGATTGGTAATAGGAAACAAACCGGCCTAAGAGGAAGATATATAAGATTTTAGGGGAATAGATTGAGTCAACCAAGTCAATGAAAGATGGAACAAAATGAATAATAAATAATCATAATAAATTATAAATAAAAGCAAAGCTAACTTTTAGAGATTTATCATAATACAGCTTCCATACGTGTGACTTCTGAGAAGTTTCACATGGCCTGATCCTCAAATTTGAAATTTCAAAGAAACACGGTCCGATCCTCCTACCCAATTAGTAGTGTGTGGAAAAGACAGCACTAAATCAAAAACATAGTATAGAGAGTAAGGAAATTCCACTGATCCTGTCTCCAAAATGTTGATCAAATATCTTTGAGACCTTCACCCAAAGCTTTGATCAAATTTTCTAAGGGATGGTCCAAACAGAAAAAGAAAATAAAAAATCCCAAGAAAATAGAAACGCCTGCGATCAAATGTCCTAATGAAATTTGGATTAATAAAGCACTATAATTACACCTCTCTTACTTATGTTGCATGTTTAGTGTTCGCCTCTAGAAAAATAAGTTTGAACAAATACTTATTTTCTTCAAAAAATAATAACGTATATTATCAAAACATTTAACGTGAAAGCCAGAGCCAGTAAGCATTGGAGGAGGGGAGGGTGTGACTGTGAGTAAAAAACGCGGAGGAACAAGTACGGATGGCGCGTGACAATGAGAATGGTGGAGCCTCATAAATAGTCATGTGTCTTATTTTGAGGAATGATGTTAAACAATGTTTTGTATAAAATACCCCTTATGAATAAATAAAATAACTCAGCACTTTTTATCGTGCCAGTCTGTTGTCATATAGTTTTTCTTCTTGATGAATGACATTTATATTTTTACCAAAAATATATGACCTAGCCCACCTTGGATTGAAGTTGAGAAAATGCAAAGTGTAAATTGAGGGTAGGAGTAGAAAAAAGAAGAAAAAGGGGTTTTAAGATATAATAAGTTAATGCTAGCGAAGCTTGCAGGAAGTTCACAAAACAAACAAATAAACAAAAAAGTAGAATAAAGCTACTTTTGACTTTCATACGGAGATCGTCAATCTGCCTACGGAAATGGAATCTCTTTGTTGGCTTTTTGGTATATGACTCAACCGACCCGTATAGTTATTGGCTTCGTGTTTCAAAAAGTGTAGGGTGCTTTAATGAGGAAGTGAATTCGGGTCAAGTGAGGCCTCATCCATGATAGTTGATCAAGGAGCTGATTCATTACCTATAAAGTTATGAGTTTTAATTCTGCTATTGATGTAAGGACTTTGTTAATAAATAATTTGTAAATATTTATATAAGCACTTTTTTGGTCTAAAAATATATCAAAGTCTCTGAGACCTAATTCATCTAAATTATTTTAGAAAAAAAAAGTGAATCCTTTAGAGGATTTTTTTTCCGTAACTTATTCTAATGCCCATCATAACAATGACATCTAACCTTTTTAATATTTTTAATCTGTAATTTTGTTATAATAAATATTTTTTTTTAAGAAGTGACAGTGATAAAATTATCTTTATTTTGAATTTTGTATATATTAAAAAATTATTTAATTTATAAAAATATTAAATTGAATTAATAATCTAAAATCAATTTAGGTAGTTCTTATTATGATGAGGGTATTGTACATAGTAACTTCACATTTTTATTATTGGTTTTTTTTGGGCTGGTAAAAAAAAGAAAGAGAAGTTTTTAGTACTGTTCGCCTCTGGAAATATAAGATTGAACAAGTACTTATTGTCTTAAAAAAAACATATATTATCAAAAAAATTTAAAGTGAAAGCCAGAGCTAGTAAGCATTATAGTTTTAAAATTTCAAAACTGCAAGTTTTGACAAATTTTATTATATTTATTATTAGCCCTCATTTCCTCTCCTCTTGATAGACCAAAAAGCCACTCAATTGCGCGTAGAGGATGGTGTGGTGTGACTGTGAGTGAAAAACACGGAGGAATAAGTACGGATTGCCCGTGACAGGGAGAATGGAGGAACCTCACTCTGTTTGGATGGGCGTTAAAACCAACAAACGTGTCTTGGTATTAACATTTATACCTTGTTTGGGCAAACTTTTATTCCGATGAGCTAAGCTAAAATTTGAGCTTTTTTAGTTTGTAACGTGGAGAGAGAAACAAATGAGGATTTAAAAAAAAGAGAATAATATTTAAGTGGATCCTATACTAACCCCATAATTTAATTTTTTGTGTTAGTAATAATTTTTTTAATACTTACAATTTTTTTTAAGAAAAATATTTAAGTTAGACTACTTATATTTATTATATTAAGTTCTCTAATTGCATATGATCATGTGTTCATTTTTTTCATGTAAGCTTATAATTAAATATTATTAAATGTAAATATTTTAAAAAAGGACATATGGTCATGCGTGATCGGAGAATTTGACATAATGAATATAAGAAAATTGACATGAGTAATGTCCTTTTTTTTTAATAATGTGTTAACTCTTTTTATTTTTATAATTTTTATTTTTACTTATTATTTTTCTTAAATTTATTAAACTATATATATGAGATATGTGTTGATTTTTCAGTCATTTTACATGTAAATTTCCTTTTCTATTACTCATCCAAATAAGTTTCAATTAAGCAAAATGACATTTATAACAAATCAATCCAAACATAAATCACATTATGCTAATTGACTTTTATCCGAACTGATTTTTGCAAAAGTCATATGGAATAAGAATCAATTTTGTCACACCTAATCCAAAAACACCATAAATAATTATTTGCATCGTATTTCATATATAATATTTAATTAATTTTAACTAATTTTTTATTTACATAATTCAGTTGGTTGTCATTTATTATGTTTGAATGAGTTTTTAAACTCAAATTTGTTGACAACATGTTCGAATGGGCATGCGTTTCATTTGCATTAAACAAAATAAAATAACTAATTTTTTTTCTAAAGATGCAAAGGCAAGCAAAACTTGAAAATAGATAGCCTGCAACTTAGTTTTAATTGTGTCCCTTAGCCTTCATTCCTTACTGAAAGCAATTACGTCAACAGAAGTTAAAAGAAAATCGCTCCTAAGTGATCTGTCGGCAAAACGAGCCTAATGGTTGCTCGAATTCCCTTATTTTAAAAAATTTTGTATTGTGTGAGAATAATTTTTATTCATAAAACGTAAAAATAAAATTTTAATTGATTATTAGAGGCATTTAGCCAATGATGTGCAAGTTTTGACATTTTTAATTATTATTAGCTCTCATTTCCTCTCCTCTGTAATCAAACGAGCTAACATAGAGGATCGTTTGATTTCCATTTTTGAACCTTTTTTAGCCTTTACCAAAAAGCTTGGTTGCGTAAAATGCATATTATTGTACTTTTTCCTATCCTAGTTGGTTAGAATATTTGTTTTGATATTAAATATAAAATTTTAATCTATTTTATTTGTTAAATTCATAAATTTTACTTAAACTATCTCTATTTATTGTGAAAAATAAAAAATATGATGCGTGTAATTAACTGAAAGTAAAAATAAAAAAAATTAAACGATGATATATTTTAAAAGTATATACCGAAGCCAACCCAAAAAGTTCCCGCAAATGTTTCCACTGATACGGATTGCGGGTGACGGTGAGAGATTTTTTCCAGTATTTTTCTTACATTTAGACTTTAAGAGTTATTGATTAACCTAAAGAAGACGTTGTATCATTCAAAATTCAAAAAGTACGTATGAATCTCGCCCTATTGGAGCTCTGTAAGAACCTTGATTCACTTCTGGTAAAAAAAAGAACCTTGATTCACTTTTTCTTGTTTGATTTGAATATTTATTTGTTAATACTTATAGTCTATTATAAATTTTATACGTTTTATGTTGATCACCATGCATTGGGTAAGAAGCTGTAACCCCCCCCCAAAAAAAAACAGAGAGAAAATAATAACAGAGGCCGATTGATTTTAGCTTGAGTAAGATTTGTTCATTCCAGTATCCTTTCGTCGTTAAATGGACTTACATGTATTCACAATTTGAACAGTGAAAACAAGAGTGAAGAAAATAAGGGGAGAAAAACTCTCCAATCAAATACTCTCACTAATTATAAGTCTCAATTCTTCTAAATACACATAAAAGCATATGTGATTTTATGTGATTTTGGTCTTTTATAGGAAGTATTCTAGGAAAAATGTTTTAATTATATCCAGAACTTTGTGATGAGACTTATAACTGGGGACCAAAACAAATCTAAAAGCTAGGACTTATGTTTAGAGAAAGAGGCTCTTCTCGGCTCCCCTCCTTTCCCCAAATCATTGTCGTTTTGGGTGTAAAATGAGGGGTACTGTCTTTGTTTTTTTTTTTTTTTAAATAACATCTAGCATCTTGAAGTACTCTTCTGATCTTTAATATAAAATCTATTTAACTAATTTAATTAGATTAAAAAAGTGATATAAGTTAGTTAATTATAAGAAATATGATATATTTTTCTTAAAACACCATAATCATCTTCTTTAATATCCTCCTTTCCTTTTTTACTTGATTATGATTGAGGGGATATCTATACGGGCAATTTAGAAAAATTATGAGAAATTGGTCTTACATTTAGAACCAAAATCAACTCAATAATTAGGTCTTATATTAAAGACCGGAGAAGTATTATTTAGTAACTCCTAATATCTTAAAATAATTTTAAATAGGAGATGGAGAGTCAGGAACACACGAAGAACCAGAACTTACAATTCAAAAGGATAGGCTGCATTTCACTAATATACAAAATGATAATACTTATACCCAAAAAAAAAAAAAAGTAATCACTGCACATTGGTCCTGAAATAGATCCTCTGTTACAAGTGAAGGTCACACACAGTCCGCGAAAGAGAAAGGTGAGATATTTGCGCTTTGGAGAAAACTGCTGCTGTGTGATGTCTGTTGTTAAAGCAGTGACCAAAGTGCGAATGCTCTGTTGAAGTAAAAAGATAAAAGCAAAGTTTCCTCCGTTTGAGAATACTGCAAAAAGGATGATTTTTTGGTAACTACCAGAGATATTTTGGTGTTTCCATTTTTTATTTGAAATAAATAATTCTATGTCCCCGCCCCCATGGCAACTAAGATTACATGGCAATGCATTCCATGAAGGGAAGCCAAAATGCGTAACTTAACTTGCCCAACCTGTGTATTTCCGCCAACTGGACTTTAAAAGGACTAAATTTCCATAAAACTTAAACTAAGAGCAGGTGCGTAGCACAACACGAGGATAATATTTCATCAAGTCTATAGTCGATGTATGTATCTATTTGGTTTCTGCGAAGAGCTTCATGAAGGTGGCTTGTGAACTTGAAGCGGTTGGCCTCGCCTGATCTGAAGCTAATATTTCTTTGGAGATTGAGAAGGGGAAGCAGTGGAAGAAGATGAGGCCATATCAGATTGCTTGGCTACTATAAGCAAATTAAAAGAGAACTGCGACTGCTTTCAATTCAGATTTTAGCATGATTGGTAATAGGAAACAAACCAGCCTAAGAGGAATACTCTTCCTGTTATTAATATGGAACTCAATTATTAAGTTAATTTTTATTCTAAATATAAGACATATTTTCATATTTATTAACTTTTTCTAAATTATATGAATATTCTCTCAATTATAATCAAGTAAGTGAGGGAAGGAGGATATAAAGAAAGATGATTTGTGGTGTTTTAAGAAAAACATGTCACTTTTCTTATAATCAATAATCTTTAACCTAAATTTTAATTTAATTAAATTAATTGCAGAGTAGATTGAGGGAACCAAGTCAATGAAAATGGGATCAAAATGAAAATTAAATAATCATAAATTGCAAAGAAAGGCGGTCCTGCCGAGTTATTAGTGTGTGGGAGGAGAAAAGACAGCACTAAATGAAGAACATAGTACAAAGAGAAAGGAAACTCCAGCAGTGACACTTTCTCCGAAATGTCGAAAGCTTAATCAAATTTTCCAAGTGCTGGTCAAAAAAGACAACATAGTACAAAGAGAAAGGAAACTCCAGTGACACTTTCTCCGAAATGTCGAAAGCATAATCAAATTTTCCAAGTGCTGGTCAAAAAGACAAAGAAAATCAAATTTCCTAAGAAAATATGGACGCGCTGCTGTCAAATGTCCTCGTAAAATTGATTGAATAAAGCATTATAATTATACCTCTCTTAGTTTTCCTGGGCAGCATTGGGAATAATATAACATTATAGGTAAGGAGTAAACCCAAAAAGCAAGTCAATTGCGCGTAGGAGGATGGGCTGACCGTGACTCTGTAAGTAACAAACAGGGAGGAATAAGGTTATGGATTGCGCGTGACAGTGAGAATAGTGAAACTACACTCATAACCGCGAAAATTAAAGTAGAAAGTTCACACACAATTGAATAGCTTGTTTGCTTATAATTATCTGTGAATAATTTTGCTTATATTAAAGATGAAAAATAGTAAAAGGAAGATGAAGGGCTTGTTTGTTTTGTTCTTTGTTTTCTTATTATCAAAACAATTTTCTAAAATTATTTTTAAGAACAGGTTTTGCAAACAAAAAATAAAAAAAATTTGTTTGGGAAATAATTTTTAAAAAA